>NC_133666.1:570322050-570407710 GCF_037893015.1 Macrotis lagotis
CTAGTAGTTTTTTGGATGATTTCTTGGGATTCTGTAGGTATACAATCATGTCATCTGCAAAGAGTGAGTGTTTGTTTCTTTGTTCCCAACTTTAATTCATTCAATTTCTTTTTCTTTTCTAATTGTTGAAGCAAACATTTCTAATACGATATTGAACAGTAGACAGTAGTGGTGATAATAGGCATCCTTGTTTCACACCTGATCTTATTGGGAATGCCTCTAGTCTCTCCCAATTGAATATAATGCTTGTTGATGGTATCAGATAGATACTGCTTATAATTCAAAGAAACAGTCTATTTATTCCTATGTTCTCTAGTGTTTTTAGTAGGAATGGCTACTGTATTTTGTCAAAAGCTTTATCAGCATCTACTGTTATGATCATAAAATTTCTGATAGGTTTGTTGTTGATATAGTTGATTATACTAACAGTTTTCCAAATAATGAACCAACCCTGCATTCCTGGGATGAATCCTACTTGGTCAAAATGTATTACCCTAGTCATAAGTTGTTGTAATCATTTTGTTGATATTTTATTTAAGATTTTTGCATCTATATTCATCAGAGAGATAGGTGTATAATTTTCTTTCTCTGTTTTAACTCTTCCTGGTTTAGGTATCAGCCCCATGTTGGTTTCATAGAAAGAGTTAGTTAGGCAGAGTTCCACCTTCCCCTATTTTTCCAAACAGTTTATATAGAATTGGAATCAATTGTTCCTTAAAATTTTCATAGAATTCATTTGTGAATTTATCAAGTTCTGGAAACTTTTCTCATGGAGTTCCATAATGGCTTGTTGAATTTCTTTTTCAGACATAGGATTGTTTGGGTATTTAATCTCCTCTTCATTTAACCTGGGCAACTTATATTTTTGAAAATATTCATCCATTTCACTTAGATTGTCAAATTTATAGGCCAAGAGTTGGGCAAAATAAATCCAAATTATTATGTTAATTTCCTCCCTCTTTGGTGATGAGTTCACCTTTTCAAGTTATGATACTAGCAGTTTGGTTTTCTTCTTTTTTTAATCAAATTGACCAGTGGTTTATTAATTTTATTGTTTTTTCATAAAACAAACTTTTGGTTTTATTTATTAATTCAATAGATTTTTTGCTTTTACTTTTATTAATTTCTCCTTCAATTTTTACAATTTCCAATTTGGTATTTAATTGTGGATTTTTAATTTGTTCTTTTTCTAATTTTTTTTGTTGCATGTTTAGTTCATTGATTTCCTCTTTCTCTAATTTATTCAGGTAATCATTTAAAGATAAAATATATCCTCTGACAGCTGCTTTAAATGAATCCCATAGGTTTTAGTATGTTGTTTCACTGTTGTCATTATCTAGGATAAAATAATTAATACTTCCTATAATTTTTTTTGATCCACTCATTCTTTCAAATGAGGTTATTGATTTTCCAATTAGTTCTGGGTCTATATCTCCCTGGCCCAATATTGCATATGAATTTTATTGAATTGTGATCTGAGAAAGATGTACTCACTATTTCTGCCTTTCTGCACTTGATCATTAGGGTCCCCACCCCCCCCACCCCCAGTACATAGTCAATGTTTGTATAAGTGACATGTACTGCAGAGAAAAAGATTTATTCCTTTCTATGCCCAATCAATTTCCTCCATAAGTCTATCAAATCTAGTTTTTCTAATAATCTATATACCTCCTTAACTTTTTTCTTGTTTATATTATGATTCGATTGATCTAGATCTGAGAGTGTGAGAGGTTGAGGTCTCGCACTAGTAGAGTTTTGCTGTCTATGTCTTCCTGTAGTTCTTTCAGTTTCTTCTCTAAGAATTTGGATGCTATTCCATTACCTACATATATATTCAATATTGAAATCACATTATTGTCTATAGTACCTTTTGGGAGGATATAGTTTCCTTCCTTTATCTCTTTTAATGCTGTTTTTGCAGCTGCTTTGTCTGAGATAAGGATTGCTACCCCTGCTTTTTTCACTTCAGCTGAAGCAAAATATATTTTGCTCCAACCTTTTAACTTTACTCTATATGTATCTTTCTGCTTCAAATGACTTTCTTGTAAACAGCATAATTGTAGAATTCTGGTTTTTAATCCACTATGCTATTCATTTACATTATAAGGGAATTAACATTCAAAGTTATAATTACTAACTCTTTATTGTGCTCCATACTAATCTTGTCTCTGTTTATATTTTCCCCTCCCCCCTTATCTGCATTCCCCAGTATTTTGTTTCTGAATGCCAAACACTTCAGTGTGTTTGCTCTCCTGTAATCCACCCCCTCCCCTTTCTTTCCCCTTCCCTTTTTCCCTTTTCCCTTCCTTCTGTTAGTTCACCTTTTTTCTCCCCCTCCCTTTCTCTGCCCCTCCTCCCCTTTTCCCCTTTTAATACTTGAAAGGTTAGATGTTTTTTTAATTTTACTGATTATGTGTGTCAGTTAACCTTAAGTCAATTGAGATGAGAAGAAGATTCAGGTGTTTCTCATCTCCTCTCTTCCCCTGTTTTACCATAGGTATTTTGTACATCTTATTGTAATAAGATTTACCCCATTCAATCCCCTCCCTCCTCCAGTCTCCTTCCTATCCCCCTTTTTTAAGGAGGAGATGTTTTTAAATCATTCTATCTAAGTCATAGTAAATTTTGATTATCCTTCATTTCTACTTAAATACATGCTAATAGAGTTACAATTCTTGAGAATTATTAGAGTCATTCTTCCAAGTAGAGTTACAGCCAGTTACATCCCATTGGATAGCAGTCTCATGAATAAATCATGAGTGTCCATCACTTCTGGCTAGGTATATTCTCTCTGTTAGAGTTAAAATTCTCAAGAGTTATGAGAATCATTTTCCCATGCTGGGATATAGCCAGTTTCAACTTACTGGATAGCAGTTTTTTTTCTTTACACCCTTTTATTTTACCTTTTCATGTGTCTCTTGAACCTCCTGTTTGATGCTCAGATTTTCTATTTAGCTCTGGTCTTTTCATCAGGAATTTTTGGAATGCTTCCATTTCATTTAATGTCCATCTTTTCCCCTGAGAAAGAAAGCTCAACTTTGCAGGATAGTGGATTCTAGCCTTCATTCCAAGCTCTCTTGCTCTTCGAAATACTTCATTCCAGACCCTTTGATCCCTTAATGTTGATGGAGCCAGGTCCTGCATAATCCTTACTGTGGCTCCTTGGTATTTAAATTGTTTCTTTCTGGCTGCTTGCAGGATTTTCTTTTTTATCTGATAGTTCTGTAATTTGGCCACAACTTTCCTTGATGTTTTCATATTAGGATCTCTTTCTGGAGGGGATAAATGTATTCTTTCAATAAGTACTTTCCCCTCTGGTTCCATAATATCAGGGCAATTTTCCATCACTAGATACTGTAATATTCAATACAGGCTATTTTTTTCTTCTTCAATGTGTTCAGAAAGTCCAATAATTCTCAGGTTGCCCCTCCTTGACCTATTCTTGAGGTCAGTGGTTGTGCTGATGAGATATTTTACATTTTCTTCTATTTTTTTACATGTTTTGGTTTTGTTTGACAGGCTCTTGTTGTCTCATAAAGTCATTAGTTTCTCCAACTCCATTCTTTTTTTTTTTAGAGAGGAGTTTTCTTCATTTACCTTTTGCAACTCTTTTTCCAATTGGTCAATTCTATTTTTGAAAGAACTTTTTCCATTTGACCAAATGAAGTTTTGAGAGAATTATTTTCTTTTTTGCATTTGCCCAGTTGAGGATCTGAGATAATTATTCATTCTCATTTTGTATTTGTCCAATTGTATTTTCCAGTGATTTGTTTTCTTGTTTCAAATGTTAATCTTCTCTTGGGTTTCTTTTCCCAAATTTTCCAATTGATTTTTAAATTCCTTCCTTATTTCTTCAAGGAAGTCTTTCTGTGCTGGAGATCAGATCATATTCTCCTCAGAGGTTCTAGGTCTTTCTGAGTTAGGGTCTTTTCCTTCCAAGAATTTTTGTATGGATCCACCTTTCTGCTGACTTTTCTTCATTTTGATAAGACCTTGAATTGATTAGGCACTAGCTCACAGAAGTTTGGTGCTGGGATCCCTAGAGGCTTTACTCACTGAGTACAATACTTCCAGCCTGCCTGTAGGAAGTGCTGAATGCTTTTTCTTGAGTGTCTGTGACCTTGATTGATGCCTTCTCCCTTAGCCTGGAGGGAGTTGTTGAAGCTGTTAAAAACTTTTGTCTTCAGTCATTGGTGGGTTTTACCCTGGGTGAGGTAATTCCTCTCCCTATTGTCAGCTGAGTTGTTTCTTCTGCTCACACACCTGTTCCTGGAGGCAGAAGTAGTCTGTAATTGTGTTTATTCTGGGAAGAGGCCTCAGCAGCAATAGAGTGGTCAGACCAGAGGAGCCCAGGGATGGTTTCTGCAGCTCTCCCTCACTGGAACTCTCCCCCTTGCCCTTTTGGCAATCTCCAACACCAATGCCCCTGCTCCCTAGTAGACCCAAGCCCCATGGTCAACCAGGTTCTAGCCCCTCTGATCAAGCAGGTCTGGCTCTCAAGCCCTCAGGCTCCTGGCCCCACACTAATCAGTCTGATCTGAGAATGATCCAACCTCTTAGCCCAGACTCACCCATGACTTGCAGAAGACAAATCCTGAGGTAGATGTTTTTTCTCCTGGTTTTTCTTTCTGGGGTTTGTTGTTCAGATTTCTGTTAAGGGATTTGTTCCATATTATATATGGGGAAAGATCAGGAGACTTCAGAACTGTGCCTCTCTTTTCTCTACCATCTTGGCTGCTATTTCCTTTAATTTAAAAAAAAATCTCTGTTATCTTATTGTCTGATCTTGTTATCTCTTATACTTTGCTTCTTCCTTAAGGATATGATGTCTTTCTCATCACACTCAATTTGGATCAGTGCACAACTATTTCTATATTGTATCCCTCTTTATATTATGATTTCCTCAAGTGCAGAGACTGTCTTTTGCTTTTCTTCATAGCCTTAAACCTTAGCACATTGCCTGGAACATTGTAGTGCTTAAGAAATATTGACTGACTTAAATGAATTCTTTTGGGTCACAAGAATTGATATATGTAGACAAAAATGGTAAAAATTAATAGATGCGGGGCAGCTAGATGGCATAGTGGATAAAGCACCGGCCTTGGAGTCAGGAGTAACTGGGTTCAAATCCAGTCTCAGACACTTAATAATTACCTAGCTGTGTGGCCTTGGGCAAGCCACTTAAATCCCATTTGCCTTGCAAAAACCTAAGCAAAATTAATAGATGCTAAATGACTTAAGAAAATGAGAAAAAATATACAAAATGGTTTCAACAATATATATTGTTGAATAGAGTAATTAAATGCAATGAGCAAAATGAAAATTAAACTGCATGCTGATGTATATTAAATATAACAAATATACACATATTTCAACTTGTACCATTGACATTGTCTTTTCCAGACAGACATATTGATTTAGAAATTTTCTAGACTGTCTTTCCAGCTTTACATCATAATCTGTTAAAAATATAGTCTCCCTTCCTATTTTTTCCCTGTGTATTAGTCCAAATTCTTCCTCTCAGTTTCAGTTCTTCTTCAGCATTATTCAAGCTCCAATCTTAAACTGACATCTGCTGGTTTCTGACTCCCTGGTTATAGCTTGGGTATTTTTCTAGTCTACAGGTTATAAAAGAACCACTTGCCATGACTTTTAATCATCAAATTACCCTCTTTCTTCAATGAATTTCTTTCCATTACCTCATTGATTCTCTGCCTAGATTAATTCTTCAATAGCTAGCAAAATTCTGTCCCATTGTACTTTTTCCATCCAAGTAATTCTGAATCTCTGACTGATGATTACTGAAACTCATTCCCCAATCCCAGCTGTCCATTCCTTTCTTCCCTTCTACATCAAGTTTCCTCACAGTGCCACATTCTAGAATTGCCTGATTTTTCCATTGTAACTTCTGGAATGCTTACTTCATAATGAAAAAACTCCCCTTAATCATCTTCCTTCATCATTCTTTCTCTTTTCAAGCATTTCCAGAGACCTGAATAACACCTGATAACATTACACTATGATTACGCTACAACACATTGCTTATGTTTTGTTTCATATTCTTTAACTCACAAATTGTGGTGAGTATATTCCTAATTCTATATCGCCACTTCTAGTTATACTTTTTCCACTTAATAAACATCATTAAGAAATCAATCCTACTTTGAAGTTTAAGTTATTCAAATGTATTACCTAATCTTGTTCCTGGTGTCCATTTTACGGTAATTCTCAGGAAATTTTCTTTTTTTTTACTTTACTGTTCTGTGCCTTCATTCTAGAGAAATTCTACATAAATCATGATGTTTAATCAAACATCTAATTTCTCATTTTCTCTGATTATTCAATTCTCTTCACTTATTCTATTTCTAAACAGAGAGAGATTATCTTTTCCTTTTTTCTTCAATCACAGTCTTCCCAACTCCTAGCCTAAATTATTTACTATATCTGTGTGTTGTTGAATAATTGGTGGAAAGAAATACTATAAATTTATATTATTGAATTTTAATTGGGTCCTCAATGAAGTAAGGCAATATTTAACATCTTTCTAATTGTTTCTCTATCAGTTTCCTCTAGTGGGTATTCTAGACTTTCTCATCTTTCATTCAAGCTTCAAACACTTGTCTTCCAATACACCACTGTGTGGACTTTACCTCAAACTTTACTAGAAACATTGAATATATCCTTGTATTTTCTTTATCCTCACCTTCCATAATCCTGAAAACATACCTAAAATCACCTATTTTTCCTCAATTCCAGTTTCTGATGATGGGATGGTCCTTATTTTTGTCTAGGTCAACCATTTAGCATGTACCCATTACCTCCCATTTTTTTTCTAAAAAATTGTCTACTATCATCTCATCTCATCTCTACTTATTTTCTAATGATTCTTCTATTCTATATCTTCACTTCCATATTGCCTACAATCTCATTTCTCCTCCAATCTTAAAAGTCCTTATTTGAATCTACCATGCTTGCTCTGTGTCTTAAATCTCTGTTTACCTCAGCATTGTACTCATTACTTTGCATTTCTTCCTCTTTATTCCCTCTAGGTACTATGAAATATTACTTCTGACTTCATCACTCAACATAAATTGTTCCCTCTAAATTACCAGGGAACTCTTAATGACAAATCTTTTGACCTTTTCTTAGTCTTTATTTATTCTTCTTAACATTTCTGTACTATTTGTCATTGTTGATCACCTTCTTTGGCAACAGAGGAAATATTTATTGTGTTTTTTTTTTTTTTTTTTTTGCTTTGGATCAGGTACTGAACTAAACACTGGGGATACAGATTCAAGCAAAACAGATAGACTATCCTTGCTCCCAAGGCACTTACATTCTGTGAACAGAAGAATAAATTTAAAAATGGTCAAGATAAAAAGTTCAGGCAGTCATAGGTTGAATCAGATTTAAGTTAGTATGAATGCTGTTGATGCTGCCTCAAATGGTAGTTTTCAGTTTCAGATATAAACTCATAGTCTGAGAAAGATATCATATAGGTGAGGGTATTTCCTGTGTGAGGAAGGCTGAATAGCAAAAGGAAACCAAGAAGTTATGGGCTGAACCAAGTTCTACCTTCTCTGAGTTTTTGTAATGCTGTAATTTCTTGGTTCTTCTTTGCCTAAAATCTTCTCATCTTCTTTTCTGGATCATCATATCGCAGTTGCTAACTACTGGTTTCACCAAGGTTCTAACCTGTGCTCTTTTAGCTGATTTCTTTCTAAACTTTCAACTTTATGTTCTCATCAGCTCCCAGGAATTTAATTATAATATTAATACAATTGATTAGAAATTTAACACAGTTCTATTGGTTAGTTTTAATCTTTTTTGAGTTCTAGACCTGCATCAACTCCCTACTGGATATTTTCAATTTTAAGTCCCATAGATATCTCAAACACAATATATCCAAAACAGTATTCATTTTTGCCTCAAAATCACTTCTTCTGAATTTCATATTAATATTGATAGCTCACTTCTTCCCAATCACTCAGATTAAGAACCAATATTACAGCCTTGGCTTTCTCACTCTTAACAGACACATGTAAATGATGAAGTGCATTCTCTATACATTTTGGTCTATTGTGTAATGGTTAATGAGTAGTCCATTAGAGAATACTATTTATTCAATTTTCTTATTTGCAACTAATATCTTTATGGAGAGTATTCTGCTCTTACATTAAAAATTCCCTGTCTTTTCTATCACATAGTCTATAAAGGACCAAGTAATTTTTCCCAGGTATCCCATTCTTTCTGACTTAGCAATCAGTTAGTGAAAATAAGATTCAGGTCAGAAAGCTTCCTTCTTTTGAAGGATGATATTTGCACTATGATTTAAGCAGAGAGAGGATTACAGAAGATATTTGGATAATTAAGCCCTCAATGACCATAAAGCCAGGTTTGTGATCTACTTCCCAAACCGCAATGCTATTCTCACTTTCTGTGCAGGTGGTCTGTAGCATTGAAGATTCTTATAAATATTTCCAGCAGTTGGGAAAATAGGCATATAGGTTAGGGGTTGCAGGGTTCATTTAGTCATCTAATTTTGTGCATTAATAAATTCTAATAATTTTTTCTCTCCTTTTGTTATGTTTCCTTCTTTCCCTAGACTTTGTGAATTATTTCCACATCAGCCTCTCAAATGTTTCATCTTTTACATGAATCTTCTCAATCTGGACTTAAGTGTAATCTAACTATTTTTTCACAATTGTGTTCTCTTTAGGAACATTTCCCCTTCCCCCCATAAAAAAAACATTTACGATTATTAATATGAATCTAGAGATAGTGGTGTGAGTATCTTTGATGGAGAAAATTTTATTATAAAAATATTTTCAAAATTTTTACAATTTAATTATTTTTGTTATCCTTCCTCAGGACATCTTGGCAGCTAGGTGGCTCAGTTCTATGGAACTGCTACTGAAGTCACAAAAACCTGAGTTCATATGTAGACTTGTACATTTAACTAACAGCTCGGAATGTGGCAAGTTATTAATCCTCTGTCTACCAGGGTTTCCTTTGCTGTAAATTCAATAATAATAATAATAATAAGACCTAATTCACAATGTCATGAAGACCAAAAAATGGTGGAATTTATGAAACATTTAAAAATTATTGTCAAAGAGAAGGCATTTATAAATATTAGTTTTCTTCCTCCCCTACTCACCCTGCCATTCTTTTTTTGTTAAATTTAGTTTTTTGCAAGGCAATGGGGTTTAAGTGGCTTGCCCAAGGGCACACAGCTAGGTAATTGTTAAGTGTCTGAGGTTGGATTTGAATTCAGGTTCTCCTGACTCCAGGACTGTTGCTCTAACCACTGCTCCACCTAGCTGCCCCAGCACCCTGCCCTTCTCAAGATAATTTTCGTTAATTATGACTCTCACCACTCTTTATTTTATCTGACTTTACTCTTGACTGTGTATCTTTCTGAAATAATGCAACTCAAAAATTTTTATTACTCTTCTTTCCTAGATTTATAAATGAGTATATATTTTAAACCAGAGTTGACTTTAGCTGCTCTCTCTTTCTTGGATTAGCAAGTAAAATAAGAGTTTTCTGATGAAGATCCTTTTTACAAACTTTTATTATCCTATTCATGTAATTTGACTTATATTAGCTATACATAAGTATGAAACTATTCATTATGCATTTGTTATAATCAATAACTTTATTAATAGATAAAAATTGAATTATTTTAATTATATGATCATTTGTCTCAATAGCACTCATTTATTTTTGTCAATTTTGCCCTTTACAGGCTGCCCCATAGTTTTGTTGATGTTTAATATTATTTAAAAGTATTTTTTAAATAAAAAATATATAATTCTACTCATCCTTATGTAAAAAATGATATAGACTGAAGTTGAAAGGAGGAAAAAATATCAAAATACATTTTTCTACTTCAAATATTTACCAAAAGTTAACAACCAAAGAACTTTACTCTGAACTTTCACATTGAAATAAATTATTACCTACCTAAAATAAAAAGCATATTTTAATAAATATATACATTTCCAGAAAACAAATCACTCTGAGTGAACAAATGTTGGAAATCCCCTCTACCTGTGTGTATCTGACTGTCTCTATGTTGTATGATCATGTAATCTGCATTAGCAATGCCTTTGTAAGCATGTGGGAATTGAGAGATCAAATATTTCAGTTACATGGTATGGTGGATAGAATGTCAGTGACAAAGTAAAGAAGACTCATCTTCTCAGGTTCAAATCACTTTCCCCTATTTGCCTTAGTTTACTTATCTGAAAAATGTATTTGAGAAGGAAATGAGAAACAACAATCTTTGTAAAGAAAACCTCAAATAGGGTCATGAAAATTCTAACATGACTAAGAGAACTGAATAAAAACAATATTTAAAAAGCCCCAAATCCCCCATCCCTTCTCCTATCATATTCTACACAGTCCAGCATTAATTGTGCTGTTATGATTTTACTCCTTTACTCCAAAAATACAGTGACTCCTGATTATTGATTCAAATGCCTTTGACAGATTCAAAATGCCATCTATATTCTGCTGACAGATATTTGTTATTTCATCCATTATACTCCTACAGCTATTTCATATCAACAAAGTTTGCTTCCTTAATGTCCCATGAATATAATATTCAATTACATTTATTTCAATATACATTTATAGTTTTCTTTTATGGACTTGGAATTGAGTTCATTCCTTGATAAAAAAAAAAAAACTTCATCCCCAGATAGAAAGATACATTTGAAACAGAACACAACACTACGAGGCTTATAGGAGGAAGAATTACCAGAAAAAGATCTTCAGAATCCCATTCTTGAACATTCTCCTTCCACCTGGCCGGATTTTTCTTATATTCCACTATATTATATCTTGCCTATCTTTCTTCTGAACCCTTTGAATTCTTCATACCCCAGATCCTGTGCATATATCAAACTATTCCTGCATTCCCTGTCTTTTGTTATAACACATTTTCTGAGAAGTTATTTTCCCCCATCCTTTCTGCCCCAGCAATCAGTTAGTGAAAATCATATTCAGATTACAATTTATGCTTGTTGAATCTTTCAGTCTTTTGAAGGATGACATTTGCAATAAGGTAAGTCAAGAAGTTATTATAACTCTGCTTTGGGCAGAGAAAGCACTCAAGCAGATATCTAGATAATTAAAGTACTTCATGACTACTATATCATGTTTTAAAGCAAGGCTTGTGATCTATGTCTCCAACTCGAAACCTATTTTCACTTTCTGTCTGGGTGGCATATAGTATATAGCAAAGACAAAAAGTGAATTCTGTTATTTTTTAATTCTTCATTGACCATCCAAATATACTCCATCATTCTTCCCTCATATAGTTCCCGGATTTCCTCATATGAGTATACCTTGTTAAAACATAATGCTACCTACCCACTTCCTTTACATATCCTGTTTCTTTGAAATAAGGTATGCCAAACCAGAAGGGTGGATTAATCTGCTTTTCATCCTACCTAGCTTTAATAATACCAATAAGGTCATATTTACTTCTTTGTTTTAGACTCTCCATTTCCTCTTATTTATAGATTAAACTTTAACTTGAGGTCTGAGGTTTTACTGCTGGCACCATTTTTGAACTATGTTTCCCATGAACTTTTAGGAGTTTCAGCTGATATTAATTTTCCATCTTTTTAGCTACTCTCTGAAACATTTATTTTGGGAAATCCACGAATCAATCAACATTGATTAAGCACTTAGTATATAACAAGACCTGTTTTATCTTTTATTTCCTACATTCCTTTTAGTTGAAAAACCCTTTTGATTCATTTTTCAGGAAATGAAGAAAATATAGTACTGAAAGATTCTATTATATGTACTTCATGTATATCCAGAATCTTGTCATTTTGTGCCACTTCATTTTATTTCCCTGCTGTTTTCTATGGCAAGGAGAATAGCTTTTATATTGGAAATGCCAGAATGAAAATGACTAACAGGGTGTTGGTATCCAAAACACCTACAAAGATAGAAAAGACATAGAACACAAAATAGGCACAAAAATAGCCTAATTGCAATGGGGACAGATGTTATACATACATACATACATACATACGTACATATATACATACATATATGCATATACATATATGAGTATATTTATATATATTGTGTATACATATTCATGTGCGCATTTATATACATATATATCCAAATACATATATATGTATATGTGTGTGTATACACACACACACACACACACACACACACACACACATATATGAAAGGAGGATGTGTTTAGAAAAGACTAGTACCTCTGGAGTGACAGTTTCTAAGCCCTTTTCAGGGCTGCTTTCCAACTTTACTGTACACCTAATTCACCTATTACCTGTGGCTTCAAAAAACTGAAATATGCAAGGTGGCCACAATCTGGTAAACTATTTTCACAGACTGCTAAACTAGATTGAAGATAATCAAGAGATATCAATCTCATTGGTAAATCAGTGTGATATCTACCCCAGTATGTGAAAGACTTTCTTTGGTGGAATGAGTGGGTGGAGGAGAAAAATTTCCAAGGGCTATGAAGCCAGATGAAGCAGGCTCTGTGTAGTACGTAGAGCTTGACTAGACAGCAAAGACCCAAAGTCATACACTGAATTTCAAAGCATCAGCAGTTGACTTGACTCTGTCCTGCCACTGATCTGTGATGACTTTGGAAGAGAGAGTGAGACTGACAACTTTGTGCAGCTCCACCTCATTTAAATCTGATTTATGCACAAATCAAGAGACATCATCTATGCTATTTTATCATTTTTACCATCTCAACGTCTTGTGGTGGCAGGTAATTGAGGAAGCAGCAGGTATAGATACATTGGAAGCTCTAGTAATAACCCTAACCACAGGTGGCCCAGACTATAGAATCAGCATCTCACTGGAATTCAGCAGCCCCTACATGTCTGAGAAGCCCTTTAAGTATGGCATTGTTCATCTCTTGGTGTGCAGAAAAGGTTAGAAAAGATGCCATAAAAATTGTCTGCTTCTCTAACCCTGACCTAATTACCATGGTAAGCAGGGATCCCTCACAGTGGTCAAAACACAAAACAATGTACAAAAACTTCCTTCAAAGATGGTTCCATTTATGATCTGTACATGGAATGTGTTCACCCTCATTGATAACTCAAAATCTAATAAATTTTAAAAGCAAACAGTTCTTTTTTCCTAAAGATCTCAAGAGATATCATATCCAAACATCAGTCCCAAATGAAACAAATTTGAAAAATGAAGACCAATTTACTGAAGTTAGAAGTGGATGGACCTCTTTCTGGAGTGGTTCCATTGAAGGGGAGTGCTGTGACTTGATGAAGGTTTCACAATCAAGCTAATTTAGTCAATAAGCTTGTATGCTTACCAAAAGGAGTGAACAACAGACTCAATGTGAATGCCAATAGGGAAAATGCCAGACCAGACCACTGTCATCAGTGCCAACATGTTGAATTCTGAGTTGGTCAAAGAAGACAGAAGGTTCATTATCATAAATGTGTCAAAAACTTATAATGTTGGGTGACTGATTCTAGAGTAGTCTCAGACTACCAGACATGGCAGGGAGTCCTTGTGAGAAATGGAGTTGGAAACAACAGCAACAGTGACCTATTATTCAAGATGTACATCTCATGACATTCTCACCACAGCACTCTCTTCTATTTAACTTGCAACAACACTTTATGGATGTACCTTTGCACCAAATATTGACATTTAATAGACCATGTGATTATAAGAAGAGACAGGATGTTGGAGTAATGAAGGCAATGTGTGACACAGTGTTGGACTGATCATAGACTTAATCTATCTCAACTAAACATTAGCATTCAAAAGAAGTGGGTGACCCCCAAGGTAAAAATGACAACCAGAAGAAATAAAGGCAACGTATTAGAGTGTTTCCCTTAGTGGAAACAGTTTGTTGCTAATTCAGAGAGAGTTGAGCCAACACACAGTTGGGAAAAATGGAGCAGAAAAGGAGGGGGCAGCTTTCAGAAATTTGGTGTACAGCACTACAATTCCTTATCTGGATCAGAATTTTACCAAACATTAAGACTGATAGGATGAAAATAATGGGGAAATATGAAAGCTGCTAAGTGGAAAATGAGAACTTCACAAGGATTACCAGCAGGATAGTTTATTTAGTTTATTCACATTTAAGAAGGCAGCATTTAATTTCTTCAAAAGTACAAGCAAAACAGAGAGATTCGGGATTCTTGGCTCAGTAAGAAAGCAAATAAAATTCAGTTTTATGTTGATAGTAATAATTAAAAGCTCTTTTATAATGCCCTTAAGATGATTTATGAACTGAAGACCCATGATGAATCTCAAATTACAATGCTGATATAGCCATATTGATTAGTGATAAGGACTTGAATGAGATGAAAAAGGGCTATACACTTCCATACAAATCTCAACATGCCATCATTGACCAT
The DNA here is from genome assembly GCF_037893015.1 of Macrotis lagotis. Taxonomy (NCBI): domain Eukaryota; kingdom Metazoa; phylum Chordata; class Mammalia; order Peramelemorphia; family Peramelidae; genus Macrotis; species Macrotis lagotis. Next base: position 570,336,465 of record NC_133666.1, read on the forward strand.
TTACCACAAGTTGAAGTCAATATCTCCCTAGTAGAAAGAGGTTTTGAATGACATCAGGCTCTTTTCATGTGATAAAGCACCTGATCCTATCTTTATTCCAGCTGAGATTTATATTTATAATACATTTATTTTTGTAATCCAAAAGTTAATTGAAATGTTTCTCTGTTCTATGCCAAGAGTTCAAGGATGCCTCCATTGACTATCTCTATCTCTATAAAAGAAAAAGAAATAGATTGTCCTGTGACAATCATAATCATTGTTAAGCAAAAGTCTTCTCAGAGCATTCCTAAATAGGATTATCTTTGATCTGGAAGTTAGTCATTTACCTGAGAGCCAGAGTGACTTAAAAAATGGTCAAGGAACAGTGAAGACGGTGTAATCTGCAGAACATCTCCAGAAGAAATGCCGGGAGTAGAAAAGACATCTGTATACAACATTTGTAGTTTCTATTGACCAAGATCTTTGATGATGTCATTTGTGAGAACTTATGAAAAATTATGTAAAAATTTGGTTTCCTAGAGAATTTCATTTGTATTCTGTCAGTTTTCATGATGGCATGTTTGTCAAGGTTCTGAATCATGAAGGATGATTTTGTACTTTCTCAGTCACCAATGGATTGAAATAAGGATATGTGCTTGCTTTTGAGCATATTTGCCATGTTGTCAAACCCCTTCAATGAAAATGAGCACAGCATCGAGGTCGGCTACCACACTAATGGCAAATTCTTCAACTTGAAAAGCCTACAAGCCAAGACCAAAGTAGAGGGAATTTTGGTGCATGGTTTTCAATTTGCTGATGATTGTACACTCAAAGCAACCTCTGAAGCTGAAGCATAATGAAGTATGAAATGCTGCTTGTGCCAATTTTGGCATAATGATTAACACCAAGAAAACAAAGCTACTCTGTTAGTCAGTACTGTGCCTTCCATATGTGGAGCCTTGAGTCATAGCAAATTCAGTTTTAAATACTGTAAATAAGTTCACTTACTTTGGCAATATACTTTCCAGGGAAGTAGGCATTGATAGTAAGGTTGACATAAACATTACAAAAATTAGTTTGTTTTTTGGTAGACTCCAAAGGATAATGTAGAAGAGAAGAGGAATTATACTAAGTAAGAAACTGATGGTCTACATGGCACCATTATGCTGACCTCAATGTTGTGTGCCTGTGAAATCTGGACAGTGAGCATGTCAGAAAACTAAATCATTTTTATTCAAATAGTTATAGGGAGATTCTGAAGATCATCTGGCAGGATAAAATACCAGACAGTGTGGTCCTGTCTTGATCAAAACTTTCAAGCTTTCAGACTCTACTTCAGAGAGCACAACTCCAATGGGCTGGCCACATTGTTTGAATGCCAAACATTAGCTTGCCAGAAAAACTATTGTTATGGAGAACTAACACAGGGCAAATACTCACATGGTAATCAGAAAAGGCAACACAAGGTCACTCTCAAGATTTCCCTTATGAACTCTGGAAGTAATAATGTTACATTGAAGATACTGGCAGAGGACTGCCAAGAATGGCATTTTCTCATCAGAGAAGGTGCTGTGCTCTATGAGCAAATCGGAATTACAGTAATTGAAAAGAAATGTAAGATGCACAGATTTAAAGAATGCGCTTGTTAGACTCGGGTAGTCAATCATAGAGTCGGAGGAAGTGACGGGGTGGGGATCCCCTCTCCCCACTCCCTCGCTCCCTTCAGGCCCCCGCGAAGCCCGAGCCGCGGCGTTCTCCACCTGTGCCAGCGCCTGCCAGGCCGGCGGGCCCTGGTTGTCCAGGTTGGAGCTTCCAAGCTCTCCGTGTCCGAGCGCTCCATGGGCCAGCGGCCTGGACCACGATGACGGACTACAGCGAGGAGCAGCGCAACGAGCTGGAGGCGCTGGAGTCCATGTCCCCGGATTCCTTCACAGTATTATCAGAAAATCCAACCAGTTTCACGATTACAGTGACATCTGAAGCAGGAGAAAATGATGAAACTGTCCAGACAACCCTTAAATTTACTTATGGAGAAAAGTATCCAGATGAAATGCCTCGTTATGAAATAGTCTCCCAGGAAAATCTAGAAGATAATGATGTCTCAGATATATTAAACTTATTAGAATTACAAGCAGAAGAAAACGTTGGCATGGTAATGATCTTCACCAACTGTTCAAGAAAAACTAAATGAAATTGTAGATCAAATCAAAACTAGAAGAGAAGAAGAAAAGAAACAGAAAGAAAAAGAAGCAGAAGCAGCAGAAAGGCAAGGTTTCCATGGCACTCTTGTAACAATTGAGAATTTTTTTTAAGCTGGAAGGCCAAGTTTGATGCCGAGCTCTTAGAAATTAAAAGAAAAGGAATGAAGGAAGAACAAGTGGGGAAAAATAAATTAAGTGGAAAACAGCTATTTGAAACAGATCACAATTTTGACACATCTGATATCCAGTTCCTGGAAGAAGCTGGTAACAGTGTGGAAGTAGGTGAATTTTTGTTCCAAGAAATGGATGATTTGTAGCTGGACGATGAAGAGGATGATCCTGATTTTAAATCCAGTTGATTTAGAGAGTGACTAGTGATTAGACTGACCAATGAACTGGTGGTGTCAGTGCGAGTTTCTGTCTTTTTAATCTCTATTTGCAGAAAAGCTGGAATGCCACAGCATCTGTGGCTTTACTGAGTGTGTTGGTTTCCTTTTCTTTTTTTCTAAGAAAAAAATAATTTTAATTTTCAGGAGAATATTCTTCTGATAACTTTCATCATTGTGCTTAATAAATTGACTTGAAAATTTCAAAAAAAAAGAATGCACTTGGGGTGGCTAGGTGGCACAGTGGATAAAGCACAGGCCCTGGAGGCAGGAGTACCTGGGTTCAAATCCAGTCTCAAACACTTAATAATTCCTCACTGTGTGACCCTGGGCAAGCCACTTAACCCCATTTGCCTTGCAAAAACCTAAAAACAAATGCACTACAAATGAAATCCACCCTGAATGTTCAAATAGTTTATTTGTGCCCAATCTGCTGTAGAGCATTATACCCAGCTCATATTGGTCTGATTTCAATATCTAATAGCCTTTAATTTGATTCTACTATAGTAATGTCATTTTAGTCCTCTTTGAGAACAAAGGACAACAGTCAAATAACAAAGGGACCAACTAGAAACAGTGAACATGATTTTAGCAGCTACTTTGATTAATTGAGAGAGAAGGAAAAGAATTTGGTAGTACAATCAAAAGAAACAGAAATTACAGTAAGGTATGGGGTTAATTTCGGACATGTTAATTTTGAGGTATATTCTATGTAGGGCATTCTATGATTTTCTCTATGAAATAATTTGAAATAAGACACTGAAGCTCTGAGGAAAAACTGGGAAGGATATAGAGTGAAGTTTGGAAATAATATGCATTTTAGTGAAAATTTAAATCATGGATTTGGATGAGATTTTCAAGCTAGAGAAGGCATAGAAAGAATAGAAATAGATCAAGAACAGAACCTTTATTAGTATCAAAATTTAAGATGTATTAACAAAATGTTGAGTCAACAGAAAAGGAGGAATAGCTAGAGATTTAGAAAAAAATTGTGAAATTGCAGTCCCATGGAAACCATATGGAGTATATTCATATCTTTATATATTTGCAAATGTTATTCATGTACAAAATAGACACTAACCCACATCTAGATGAATTCTGATTACCTTTAAGTAATGTAGTCAATATTTTAACCTAATTGCTTAACACTCCTCATCCTATTGATTGCTCCTTCTCTAAAACCCTGCCATATTTATAATACATGTCATCACTCAATCATATATTTCTTTTTTATCTATTTTGTTTATACCTATGATTTCTGCAAGTTTACTGTTCTGAAAAGAAAAATTTCTATCATGCAATTCATCAATTATGCCATTACTTATTGTTTTGAGAGCTCTGTAAGCCACAAAACTTGATTAAGTGCTTTGTCTAGAATCACACACCACTGGTATATTTCAATCAGGACTGGAAACACAAATGAGGTTTCCAGAATCTGAGATTAGATCTTGAAATATACCATGTCTTTTATTAATTAGTCTTATATACTTAATTAAATTTAAAACTCCTTGGGCACAAATATATGTGTGTGTGTGTGTGTGTGTGTGTGTGTGTGTGTGTGTGTGTGTGTGTGTTGGTATTCACTTAAATCTGTATCTTCATATGTAGACACAAACACATTCTTTGAGGAGAAAGGATGGTAGAAGTGGTACAAGCCTGAGATTTGGTTGACAAGGAAGAATCAGCAACTGACTACAGGGCAAAGAATTTAAAAGAGATGAACTTGTAATGTGATCTAATTAAGAAGGTCATTATGATAACTGGTTTGGAGATTACAAGATAGAGGGGGAGGAAGAGTTTGAAAGAACAGATTATGATTAGATAGGGGGTTTTAGAGTTCATAAAATGAACACATAGTATTTGTAATTGATGACAAGATTGAAGGAATGGCCAAATAAATTATATATATATATATATATATATATATATATATATATATATATATATATATGCATATACATGTATATGTATTTGCCTTGAGATGGAAGTGTGGATGTGTAATGATGGGGGGAAAAAAGAGAAGTTGGAGAAAAATAACTAAATGGAGATGTTTGTGGGAATATCAATAAGTATATTGGAGTACTTCAAAAATTAAAAGCAGGAATTAAGAAGGAAAGAACATAAGACAACTAATTAATCAGGGAAAGAAAAAGAAGTGTCCTGAAGGTTTGTAGATAACAGTTGTGAGAATTTAGGTGACAGTTATTTGCTAAGTGGACTTCAGAAGAGAAGCTATTCACCAATAATGATGGAGTGTGAGCTTGTGAGTTGCAGTGGGGAGCAATGAGTATTCAAGCTTCCTGACCCAGAACAGTGAGTTGAGGGAAATTAATGAAAGTGCAGCCAATGCTAGAAAAGGTGACAAAAGATGAAGTTTCTTCAGAAGGGATCTAAGTCTGACTCAAAGACAGAAGATGAAAGTGAGGAGAAAGGAAAAGTATTAGAATGGAAGCAAATTTATTATTCATATAGCAAGTAAAGCAGAAAGCAAAATAGCTGTGATAGCTTATATATGTGGGTAAGCATGCAGGTCTGCAGGTGTGTATACATATATATATATATATACAAATATGTATGCTGTGATGCATATATATGCATATATGCAAATGTATACATAAATTTATTATTGGTTATAGATTATATAATGCATATAAAATACACAAAATGAAGCCTAATACATACATGCACAATATGCATTCCCAAAGATCATATATTTATAGATATACATATTCAACATAAAAATGTTATGTTTGCTTACTCTTCCCAACTGATGCATGTATCTGTGTTTATAAAAAGAAATCTTTTGTTTATTATCTTTTTGCCTTTCAACTATCTGTCCCCATACTTAGAAAGCTGTCCTTCCTCACCTCAATTTCATAGAATTCATGGCTTCCTTCAAGATTCAGTCCAAAGTCTACCTTCTATAGAAGGAAACAAGTATTTATCAAAAATGTTCAATATGCCAGATTCTATGCCAAGTATTTTAAAAGTATTATCTCATTTGATCCTCATAATAAACTTATAAGGTTGGTACAATTATTTCTCCCATTTTGCAGTTAAAGAAATTGAAGTTAATAGAGGTTTTATTAATGAGCTAATAAGCAAGTATGAGGTCAGATTTGACATCAGATATTCCTGACTCTAGGGCAAACACACTATCCACTGCCCCATATAATCTCCTGCTGATAGATTTCTTTCCTCCTCTCTCTTCTGCATATATCATGCATATAGCTATTTATTTGTAGGTTGTCTCCCTTATTACAAAATAAGTTCTTTGAAGATAAAAGTTGTTAAGGCACAGAAGCTGGCATATAGTAAGTGTTTAAATGATTGTTGACTGGCTCATTGATTTTCTTTCCTGTTGTAGTTCTTTAATATTTATTTTTCCTAAATTACACATAAAACAATTTTTAAATGATTTTTTTCAAATTTTGAGTTCTTGGTATATGAATATCATGGGAAACTATTGTTCTATAAGAAACTATAAATGATGGAAAAGCATGGAAAAAATTACAGGATCTGATGCTGAGCAAAGGGAGCAGAATCAAGAACAATGTGCACATTAACAGTATTGGGAGATGATCAACTCTGATGGATACAGTTGCTCTCAGCAGTTCAGAGCTGGTCCAACCCTATTGGACCAGCTAGGGACAATGCTATCCCCATCCATAGGAATAAAAACAAAATAAACCACACACCCAAAAACTCTTCAGAATCTGATAAATATTACTTTTACTTTTAAAAAAATATCTCATCTATTTCTTTCCCTTAATCCTAATTCCTCATATTTAATCCAAAACTGCATATACAATATTAACCTGACTATTTGGCTGAGGGGAGAGGGGTGGAAAGGGAGAGTGGAAGGAAATTTTGTAGTTTTAAAATATACATATGCCCAAATAGACAAATGTTGAAAACTTTCATAATATGTATTTGGAAAAAAATATCAATTAAAAAATACATTTTAAGTTCTAATTTGTCTCTATCTCTTCTCACTGAGAAAGCAAGCAATTTGACATAGATTACATGTGAAAACCATATTTCCAGGGAACTCATTCTATGAAAGGAAACACAGACCAAAAAACCCCAAGAAAATAAGTAAACCATCTGTATTCAGACAGCATTAGTTCTACTTCTGGAAACCATTTATCATAAATCCTACAGAATTTTCTTGGATCATTGTATTGCTAAGAATAAGTAAATTATTCACAGCAGATCATCTTATAATATACTGGTCCTTGCAGCATTGTAGTTTCTGTCTCCTGGTTCTACACATTTCACTTTGTTATCAATCATGTTAAGACTTTCTCTTTTTTTTTCTGTTTTCAATTACCTACAAAAGCTTTTCAACATTTATCCTTTTGCAAGCTTTTGAGTTGTACATTTTTCTATGGCTCTCACTTTCCTCCCCCCCTTTCCATGGCACTGAACAATCTGCTATATAATGTACATGTACAATCATGTTTAACATATTTCATATTAGGCATGTTGTGAAAGAAGGATTAGAACCAGGTTAGGCGAGGAATATCATGAAAGAGGAAGAAACATCAAACCTCTTTATTTCTCTACACTATTTGTACTTTTCTTTCACCTTTAATTCTCCTCACCATTATTTTGTTTCTGATTGCTACTTGCCTCACACCATCCTTTTGCATTTCCCATTCAACATCCCTGTAGGGTAGCATAAATTTGAAAACCCAATTAAGAATGTATAACATTCCCTCTTTGAGTCAAATCTATTTAGAATATGATTAACTCAGTTACATTCTCCTTCTTTCTCTCTACTATAATAGCGCCTTTGTGCCTCTTCATGTGATGTTAATTATCCTCTAATGACTTCACCTTCTTCTCCCAGTATAATCGTTTTTCCTTGTCTTAATTGTTTTAAACCTGTCATGTACTCCCACCTTCTGTCAAAGTATCTTCCTTTTTACTATTTGATAGGTGTACAATTCTCCAGAATCATAAGCATTACCATTATTATAAATTTATACTCATACTCTCTGTTCAAGTATAGTCCTTTCAATTTTCCTGATAGAAAAAGAGCTTTCATGAGTCAAAATTCCATCATTTCATGATCAATTTATACCCACACCCTCTGGCTAACCTCCCTCCATTTGTCTCAATAGAAATGCAACCTTCATGGGCTAAAGCAAATCATCACATTGTGATCAATTTATTCTCACACTCTCCATCTAGTTATATTCCTTTCAAATGTCCAAAGAAAAATTCTCAAGAATTGTAATTATTGTCTTCCCATCTAGTCTAATAGGCTAACTTTTTTTCTTAGTCTTATTGACTAATATTTTAAAACACATCTCCTGAATTTTCAGGTAAGTTTCAAAGTTCTCTATTTAGTTGAAAATTCATCTTTTGCCCAGAAAGAATATGCTGAATTTTGCAGGGTAGATAATTCTTGGTTGCAGTCCAATCTCCTCTGCTCTCTGGAATATCACATTTTAGTCTCTCCAATCATTTAATGTTGAAATTGACAAGTCCTAGTGTGCTCTGGTATTTAAACTTCTTTTTTTTTTTTTGGTTGCTTTCAAATACTTTCTCCTTTAGGTGAGCATTCTGAAAGTTTGAAACAATATGCTTTTGAGCTTTTATTTGGGGATCTCTTTCTGGAAGTGACCAAAGGCTTTTTTTCACAAAAACTACTTTATCTTCTTGTTCTAGGAGATTAGGAGAGTTTTCCATGATAATTTCCTACATGATATTTTCCAGACTCTTTTTCTAATTGTGGCTTTCAGATGGACCATAATTCATAAATTATCTCTTCTGGACCTGACCTGTAGCTAAGAGCCTCCTACTGGCATTCCAGTTCCCCCCTTATGCTATCCCCTTTTACCCATGTGAGGCAGATCTTTACTGGCCTTTACCATATTTTAAGTTGATAACTTGTTTTACTTTGTCTCTTTGTGAGTTCTGTCATTTTATGATCTATTTAGAGGATTAATTTAGAGTTGTTTCAGGAAAAGCTTTGGTAGCTTTCTAGCTTTATGCTGCCTTCTTGGCTCCCTCTCCAGAAGACCTCACTGATTTTCTTTTTTTTTTAATGTTTTATTTATTTATTTATTTTTTAGCAAATTAACAAATTTTAACAAATTTTTTAACAATCATTTTTATAATTTTTGAGTTTTCACATTTTCTCCCTTCCTTCATTTCCTCCCCCTTCTCCCTGATAGAAAGTAATCTAATATAGATTACATGTGTATAACTATGTTAAGCATATGTCCAACTTAATCACATTGTAAAAAAAATCAAATCAAAAACATAAAACCATGAGAAGGAAAAAATAATACATAAAGCAAATTTTAAAAATTTAAAATAGTGAACTTTGGTCTGCCTTCAAACTTGATAGTTGCTTCTCTGGATGTGGATGGCATTTTTTTTTTCAAATATCCTTTAGAATTGTCTTTGATTTTTATACTGCTTAGAGCAAATTCATCATAGTTGGTCATCACACAATGTTTCTGTTAGTGTATACAATTTTCTGGTTCTGCTTGCTTCACTCAGCATCAGTTCATACAAGATATTCCAGAAGTTTCTTAAGTCCTATACTCACGATTTCCTTTTTTTAATTTTATTTTTCCACTTACTTATCAATGCAATTTTTAATATTCATTCATTTGTAAGATTATAAGTTCCATATTTTTCTTTACTTTTTTTTGTTTGGTTTTGCAAAGCAATGGAGTTAAGTGACTTGCCTAAGGCCACATAATTAAGCAATTATTAAGAGTCTGAGGCTGGACTTGAACTTTGGTTCTTCTGACACCAGGGCCAGCGCTGTAACCACTGTGCCACCTGGCTGCCCTGAGTTCTGCCTTTTTTTTAACAACCCTCCCTTTCCTTTCTGTTTTTCATGTTAGCGAACAATCTGGTACAAGTTGTACTTGTAGATTCATGTTTAACATGCTTCCATATTCATACTGTTATAAAAGAGAAATTAGAACTAAAGGAGAAAAAATCATGAGAAGAAAGAAAAAAACACCCCATTCACATTTAGTTATGATTACTAATTGTATTTTTCTATATGCTATCTTCCCTGTTACTATTTTTCTCTTTCCTATTCTCTTATTTCCTGCTCACCAGTGGTTTTTTTTTGTGATTGCTGTCTCTCAATCAGCCCTTCTTTCTATGATTCCTTCTCCTTTCCCCATTTACTTTTATTTTTAACTTCAATTCTAATTTTTTTTATTTACCCTTTACTTTCACCCTCTATTTTATCAGTCCTTTCTTTCTCCTTCCCCCTCTATTTCCATGTAGGGTAGGATAAATTTTTAAACCCAATTGAAAATGTATATTATTCCCTCTTTGGGCCAATTCTGTTAAAAGTAAGATTTACTCAGTACTCACACCCTCATTTCTTTCTATCTACTGTAATAGGTTTCTGTGCCCCTTCATGTGGTGTTATTTATCCTCTAATGTGACACCTTCTAGTAAAATTCTTCTTTCATTTCTTGATTGTTTTTAACCTGCCTTGTTTCCACAGCCTCTATCAAGATATAACCCCTTTTTATCTTTTCCATAGAAGTATAATTCTCAAGTGTTGATTGATTGGTTGAATGATTTATAAGCAACATTACCTCATAGTTACTTTATTGTCACTGTCACTATTCAAGTACACTCCCCTCAACTGTCCATTAGAAATACAATACTTAAAGAGCCAAAAACATTATCATATAATAATAGGTTTATACCACACCCTCTTTCCAGGTACCCTCTATAGAGATACAACTCTCATGAGCTAGTGTCGTGTAAAACAAAATCACTCAAGAACTAAAAGTCTGATCAAAACTCAACCATTTATACACAATAACTTTGTCTAATAATGTTCCCTTAATTGTTCTAAATGAAATATAGGTCTCAAGAGTTAACTAACATTTTCCCTGTATTTTCATTTACTTTTTTACATATATCTTCAGTCTTGAATTTGAAAATAAAATTTTATGTTCAGTTCTGATCTTTTTATCAGGTCAGTTTGAAAGTTCACTATTTCATTGAAAAATCATTTTTCCCCCCTGAGGGAAAATGCTGAATTGTTCAGGGTGGTTAATTCTTGCCGGTAATCCAAGCTCCTTTGCCTTCTGGAAAATTACATTGCAGACCCTCTAATCCTTTAATTTTGAAGCTTATAAATCCTGTGTAATCCTTACTGTGGTTCCCTGGCATCTAAATTGCTTCTTTTTAATTGCTTGCATTATTTCCTCCTTTAACTGAGAATTCAGAAATTTGGCTACAATATCCCTTCAAGTTTTTATTTTTCTGGGAGTGTTTGTTGTTTTCCTTTGAGGACCATTTTACCTTCTTGTTCTATGACATTAGGAAAGTGTTCCATAATAGTTTCCGGCATGATATTGTCCAGGTTGTTGTTTTTTCTGATTGTGGCTTTCAGAATTATTCATAATTATCTTTCATCAGTCTATTTTTCAGATTAGTCATTTTTCCTAAGAGGTATTTTACATTTTCTTTTACTTTTTTTCAACTTTTAGATTTATTTGATGGAAGCTTGGTATCTCCAGAATCATTTATTTCCATTTGTCCAATTCTAGTTTTTAAGGTTTTTATTTTCTTCAGTTAGCATTTTTGTTTTCTTTTCTAATTTGTTAATTTTATTTTCCAGCTGATCAATTTTTCTTTTAAAATTACTGTTTTCTTCAATTAATTTTTCATAATTCTCCTCTCTCATTTCAATATTTTTTCTTCCTCCTTTCTTTGTTTTTTAAAATCCTTTTTGAACTTTTCCAAGAGATCTTTCTGGAATTGCAACCAGTTCATCAACCCCTTGGTAGACATTTGTCACTGCTTTCCTCTTCTGAGGTGGTGTTTAATGAGCCCTATCAGAACAGAATAGTAGCTGTCAATGGTTAATGATTTTTTTATGTTTTTCTGATCATTTGGTCAGCTTAGTTCTTTTTCCTGTTTTATAGAGGGTATAGTTCCAAGCTTTTTATGCTGGAGGTCCAGGTTCTGGTCCCTGGTTTATTGCTCTGGCATTTCCAGTGTTCCTATTTTGATCCCTATATTAGGGTAGCCCAGCAATGCACCAGTTTCCCAGGGTTTGAAACCTTGTACTTTTAGCTGTAGTTGTTACATTCATTGCTGTCAGATGTACCAGGACTTTAGCTGCCATGTGTCTAAAATTCTCTCAATAGTTTCCCAGTTCTCCTGCCTATACTGGGTTATACTCCAAATCTATACATGAACATACCCTTCATGAAATTCTTTTATGAAATCTGTCTGAAAAGATGATTCATTGTTGTTGTGGGGTTTTTTTGGTGTGTTCTGTTGCTTTTGGATCTGTTTGAAAATTTCATTCAAAGTTGTTTTAGGGAAAGTTCTGGAAGCTTTCTAATTTTGGTTCACTCTACCATAGAAGTCCTCTTTGAATTTCATTAACCTCTGCAGCATTTCTCCCTTGTCCCTGAATATACAACATCATTCCTCTGTTTCCTAAAAAAGATCTATTTTTTTTTAGTTTTTTGCAAGGCAAATGGGGTTAAGTGTCTTGCCCAAGGCCACACAGCTAGGTAATTATTGAGTTTCTGAGACCGCATTTGAACCCAGGTACTCCTGACTGCAGGGCTGGTGCTTTATCCACTGCACCACCTAGCCACCCCAAAAAGATCTATTAATCACTCATTATCACTTAGTACTTTGAGAAGCAGTTAGAACAGAGAGCTAGCCTCTTTATTAGGAAGTCAAAGGCCCAGATTCAACCTCTGGCACATATTAGATTTATGTATGCACATGTCACTTACTTTCTCAACCCAAAAAGCAACATTTTAAGATTGCAAGTAGTAGGGTTAATATCAGTTTGTATTTCCAGAATATGTTTCTTTAGTGACCTGATATAGACTAACGAAATCAGAAGTCTAATAAAAATTTAGTCACTTAGTTTAATATGCCACCTCTTCCATTTATGTTCCATTATGTTTGTAAATAACTTTATAAAATATGTTATGTATTTTAATCCTCACAATAACCCTCTAAAGTATACTCTATTACAATCCCCATTTTAAAGATAAAGAAATTGAGAGATTAAGAAACTAGTTCAGGATGTCTCAATTACTATGGGTCAGAGGCAGGAATTGAAATCACATCTTCTTGACTTCAAGTCCAGCACCTAATCCACCACAAAGATTCTATTTTACATCTTATACCTAATTGTGGAATGAAAATATTTCTCTCCCATTTAAAGAATTCCAGGCATCAGACAAAATATTTGATTTAATTTTGGCTAGGAAAAGAACCTGGAACCACACTGTGTAGGCAGTTGCCTATTCTATAAGCCATAAGTATAGAAAAGTGCATTTCATTTTAAAATGGAAGAAATGATTGAAAAGGTCCTATAGTGTAGAAATGGTCTTCATTGTTCATTTTAAATATTATTACGCTAATATTTTACTTGCTATGTTTTAAATTATTTTTATTATTAGGACTGTTTGAAAGATAGATAGAATACTACCACTATTTCATTCTTATTACTTGACCTATCAAACTTGAGAAATTAAACAAAACTCTACTCTTGCACAATGTATGCCAATCTCAATGTGACATTTGAAAGACTTTCTTTTAAAAGGTAATACTATTACAATTTCTTCAGTTAAGAAAAAACAAACTTCACTTTCAAGTTGAGTAAAATGCTCAAAGTTTCTTTAAACTTAATTATAAATGGTTTTAATATGAACTCAGGTAGTTTGTAGTAGATGATTTATTACAGTAATGAGTGCATATTCTTTTCAATGGTATAATAATTTTCCAGTTCACTGTTACCATTTGAAAATGATTCACTCAGGATATTTTTTGTTTTTAATGATTTACTGTCATGATTGCCAAATGTTTTTAACTTCTTAATGAAATTTCCCATTTTTAAAAGACTATGCTTAAAGAAACCCCTTTATTTCATGATTTACATATAATGATATGAATTACTTTTAAAATATTAATTGCTTCTTTGTGATACTAAAATATATATATATATATATATATTTGTATATATGCTTAAAGGATTGTTATCTATCTTGGCCAATTCCATGACCCTCAAACTGAGGGTCTAAGAACATATAAATTGTAAGGAATTTTCTTGGAACAAAATGTGGTGATCAGATAATTTACTCTTCTTCAAATATAAGTCACAGAGTAAGTTTTGAATCACACTTTTTTATGTTTTTCTATAGGAGCAATTTCATAGTCTCTGAATGAAATCTGTAAGGTGAGAAAGAAATAAAATAAGGTTAATATTTACATATTAAAGAGTAATATTGCAAAATACAAGGTACTTGTCTTTGGCATTTATTTCTTCATACAAAAATCTTGCCTTTTGATTTTTCTTGGGGTTTTTTTTTGTTTTGCAAGGAAATGGGGTTAAGTGGCTTGCCCAAGGCCACACAGCTAAGCAATTATTAAGTGTCTGAGGTCAAATTTGAACTCAGGTACTCCTGATTCTAGGGCCAGTGCTCTATTCACTGCCCCACCTAGCTGCCCCGCCTTTTGATTTTTGACCCTTTGCCACCTGTGACTCCCTATTACATCATGCTCATATAGACAAGTAGCAATCACTTAATATTCCTCTTTTTAACATTTTCTTCTCCTATATTCCATTATCCTAGTGTTTGAATGCATCAATAAAAATTCTAAATTAATTATTTAATTACTAATAACAAGCCAATAGAATGTCTTTCTTAGATAATAATAATTATATAAAATAATTATAATAGTATATAATAGTATATATTATTATTTCTTTGCTAACTGTATTCAAACATAACCCAGTATCAGAACTGAAAATTTTAAGTAAAAGGGTAGTAGACAATTATTTTTCATTAAGAAGGGTTTCCTTGATATTCCTCAAAGCCTTAAAAATCCTCCAAGTAAGTAACAGATAAACTCAAAATATGTGTAAGCCTGGCTCTAGTGGAATGCCTTTAATTTTCTATAATTTGCAAACTTCTCATTTGAATTTTAAATTAAAATTCTGGTATCAGGTCATGGAAAGCATTTGAAAGTCAATCCTGTATCATTATTGTTTGAACAGTGTTGCCATTCAATTTTTTTTAAAGTGATCAAAACAATCTTATGCATAATTACTTTTTAAACTATGCCAAAGCTTTTTAAGTCCTAAGGTCCCCCCTCCCCCTGGTTTTCACACATTGCAGATAACAGTTTAAATGAGATTGAACTCCAGTAAACATGTTTGAAAATTCTGCACAATGTTTCAAAATAAATTTTGTGTTACCCCTAAGGTTCATAGTTTGAATGGATTATAAACTCAGTAGAAGTCAACAGTGTGATAAAGTTGCCAAAAATGCTCATGCGAGCAGATTGCACCAGGAGCAAGTGTCCAGGATGAGAAAAAAGGATGGTCCCAATGTATTCTGCCTTGGTCATATACATCTAGAATTTTAATCAGTTTGGGCTTCCACATTTTAGAAGGAACAAATTGGAGATTGCTTAGCCAAAGACTACTTTGGAAGGTAAAGGTCTTTGAGATCAACCCATGTAAAGATCAATTGCAGGACCTGGGCAGGTTAAGACTAAGGAAAAGAAGCCTTGAGGAATTGCCTTCCAGAATTTGAAGAGCTGTCATGTGAAAGACCAATTCAACTTGTTTGTTTGGACTACTGAGGGCAGAATGAAAATCAATGTTCAGAAGTTGCTGAAAAGCAGTCTTAGGATGAAAGTAACAAACAAAAAAAAATTCTGCCAATGTGAACTGGAATGAGTTAACTTGAGAAGGACTGGGTTATTTCTCATTAAATGTCTACTCAAATATTCTGGATCATCATTTCTCAGGCATTTTTTTAGGGGGGCCATTTTTCAGGTGTGATTTTAGGTTAAATCACTTATCAAGTCTGTTCTAACATGGAAATTCTGGTGTTCTATTCTGCCATCAGCATTAAAATTTTAGATCTCTGTAAAGTCTATTTTTAGAAGATTTCATTGCTATTCTTGCTTAGAACCTAGACTTCTGAAAATGTCTTTATTAAAATTAGGGAAAATACTAATAGAATCAAGGTTTTTGTTGTCTTTTATATATATATATATATATATATATATATATATTATATATATAATATATATATATGCTTATTTCCTTAACCTTCACTCCCATTAAACTGCAGGTAGCACATAAAAAGTAAAAGA
Organism: Macrotis lagotis; assembly: GCF_037893015.1. Lineage (NCBI taxonomy): Eukaryota > Metazoa > Chordata > Mammalia > Peramelemorphia > Peramelidae > Macrotis > Macrotis lagotis. The sequence goes on from NC_133666.1 coordinate 570,352,180, forward strand.
AAAGTAATAAACAAAATGAGCATACCTGATTGTATATGCAACTTTCAGCTTCTGTAGCTCCCCACCTTTCTAATAAGAGAAGAGCATTTCATCATCTTTTCTATAAGATCAAAAAAATCATATATCTTAAGAGCTGGAAGACTTTATAGATCATGTAATCCTAATACTTCATTTTACAGATTAAGGCTGAATGTGTGAATAAAGAAGTGATTATGTGATTCATGAAACACTTCAGCAGTTTAGGAATAACTGCATTGTGCTGAAATGAATTTCTGATCTTGGTCTAGTCCCACTTTTTCTTCTGAGTCTTATATCCCAGTATTAGTCCACAAAATTATTTCTATATTTCCTTCTTATTGGTCACAAGACATCAGAAGTCCTATAAGCATCTAAAGAGGCCATGTTTTAATGACTTTGAAATGCATGAAATAATTTAATTAATTTTTCTTCTGGTAATTCTAGATCTAGATGATTTTAGAAAGAACTTTAGAGAGCAACTCATTCAGTATTTATTTATTGCCTAAGGAAGATTATATCTTATTCCTTTTTATTCTCTTCAATCAACTACAATACTTATAGGTTATAGCATGAGATTAACAAGATTTTGTTTAGGATTTGATTCAATCCACCAAACATTTAATAATTAATGATAATGTGTTGGGCAATACAATTAGTCACTCAACAAATTTAATTAAATGCTGATTTTGTGCCAGACATTGTACTATGAGCTAAGAATAAAATACCACAGAAAGAAAGACAGTTACAGTCTACAATCAATTTGTATTATAATGGAAGAAAGAGGACACATAAAGGGCAACTCAGAGAGAAGGTGGAATGAAATTGCCTGGACACCATAGAAAAGTCTGCAATGTAGCCTGGGAACACTCCTTAATTGAATGTTCAACAAAGAACAATCCAGGGGCAGCTAGGTGGTGCAGTACACAGGTGCTGGAGTCAGGAGTACTTGAGTTCAAATCCAGACTTAGACACTTAATAATTACCTAGCTGTGTGACCTTGGGCAAGCCACTTAATCCCATTTGCCTTGCAAAATCCAAAAAAGAAAAAGAAAGAAAGAAAGAAAGAAAGAAAGAAAGAAAGAAAGAAAGAAAGAAAGAAAGAAAGAAAGAAAGAAAGAAAAAGAAAGAAAGAAGCATTCAGAGGGTCAAGTTACAGGGAGGGAGGGCATTTCCAGTTTAAGCGCAAGGTACTATTATATTACAAAGAAATTATTCTAACTTTATTCAGATGTCTATCTGGGACAATTGTTTAAAAAATTGATATCTGCCAAAAAGTAGTCTACAATATAATAGAGTAAGTGAATGAATGAAAGGAAAAAAACCCCACTTATTAAGTATTTATTTTATACCAAGAGCTATGATTAAAAGTGGAGATATAAAAGCAAAAAGTAAAACGTTCCTTATTTTCAAGGTGCTTATATCCTAATGGGAGAAGACAGCACAGTAAGAGAATTTTGTACAGGAAAAAGTGCTTTAGGTTTGATAAGTAACTGTATTGACAAATCAAACAAAACCTTGATAACAATAGTGTGGATAGTTGATGTGATTACAGTTACCAAAGAAAGAAATTAAAAGTGAGGATTAGGGGGAGAAGGGTAAATAGTCCTATCAGGTCTGTATGGGAAATAGTCCTGATGAAGATAAGGATGCTTTTTCAGAAATAAGTAGTTTATTTCCCCTCAAGCATGGCTTTTGATACTTTTGAAGGTGAAACAGTATTGACAGAAAGACAGGAAAGGGCCACCTTGAAGATGAATACACATGGTCCCAGAACATAAATTTCTAACTTTATGCTAGTCAGGATAAGTTGAAGCCACTAGGGTTGACAATCTTCTCTAATCCTTGTTCTTTTATGTACCCTTGATGATTGCCCTAACTTTATGGCTCTGAGATTGTCAGTCTCTTCAGTAGGGGATCTAGGCTCTCACTGCTGCAATTTTATTCTTACTCTGAATAAGTAAAACTTCTATTTTTGACTCTATCTAAAGGATCCAATAAAGGGAGAAATGGGGAAAAATGTAGTCAGAAAGCAATCAATATATACATAAAGTGTATCTATGTATAAATATGTGTAAAATCAATAAATGTGTATAAAGAGGATATCATGTACTAGGCCCTGGGTAAGCACTGGACTAGAAAAAGAGGCAAAAGATAGTTACTGCCCTAAAGGAGCTTATAGTCTAATGGAAGAGACAGCATGCAAGCAATAAATGAATCCAAAGAAAACTATATACAAGATAAATCAGAAATAATTTACAGAAAGAGAGTACTGGAATTAAAAAGTTAGGAAAGACTTCCTGTAGAAAGTGAGATTATCTTTGAAACTCAAAGGAAGGTAGAGATGAGGAATGAGAGTGTTCCTGTATGAGAGACAGAGAAAATACCCAAAGTCAAGAGAAGAATAGTTTATTTTTCCAACTTAAGAAAATACTAAACAATGGACTTATAGAATGATTACAAATTAAGAAGTCTCACTGGGATATTTCTTAACAGGGATGTTCATTAATTATTTTATATTTTATCTCTCTTAAATTCACAAAGTTAGATAAGCAGTATCCAAATTCCTTTCAATGATTTTTCTCTACAGGTCAATTTCTACCTATTAACCAGTCTGTCTATATCCCTATGCCCACCGCTACCATAATTGTTCCCATAGCCAACAAACTGATGACTGGGTTTGGGAGGGTGAAAGAATATAGTTTCTTTTTGTGATTTCATAATACCTGAAAGATATACAAGCACGATGAGATAACATATCACTTACCTCAAAATTGTTAATTCACTGGTAGGAGAAAAACATTCAATTACAAAATTCAGAGAAAGATATTCAGTATTTCACTGGAACCACTTAGACAGTTTACACAGCTTGGGAAAGTCAATAGTTAAACTTACAGTATGAACTTTTACATCCCTGAATTCAATAAATGAAACAAATCCTTTTTGATTTTTTATTTAGTTGAATATTTAGATTTGAAACCCAGGTTGGAGAAAATGTTAATGAAGAAGAAACCTATATGAAATTTAAAAGTGTGTCAATGGTATGACAGGTAAATTTGTTGTTAAACATATAATTTTCCAGTACATCCCTGAAGTTTTTCTTCTCCCTGGAAATAACTAGAAAGAAAAAAAATCTGATTCATTGGACTCATCCCTTTAGTGTATCCATTGATTATTTTGGTATAGATGACAATTAATAGTGGAAATATGACCAATATGAGGCAGTCAGAGGTATCTGAGACTGTTCTCAAGAGATATGGTATCGAGAAGGGCAACTTCATCACATTTTCCTAAGGAAGAGCTATACTGTCAAATAGTGAGGCAAGAAGAAATCTAACAATAATAATAATATTAGCAAACAATCATGAAGTGGTTTTAATGTGTTGTGTTATGTGTTAAGTGCTGAGTATATAAAGAAAGGGAAAAACAGTCTTTAACCTTTAATCTAATTGGTAAAAAAAATACAGATAATTATCTACAAATTATATAGAAAAAAATGACATTGTCACAGAGGGAAATATTAATATGAAGTGGGACAAGGAAGGGCTTCTTGGGGAAACTGAAAGTTTTAGTTCAGACTTGAAGGAAGCCAGGAAATATAGGAGATAGATATAAGGAAGAAAAGAGTTCCAGGAATGGGGGAGAATCAGTGAAGATGTAGAACTGGGGTAGCTAGTTGGGACAGTGGATACAGCAGTGGCCTTGGAATCAGGAGGACAGAAGATCTAATTTAGTTTCAGACATTTGAAACTTACTAACTCTGTGACCTTGTGCAAGTCACTTAACCCTGGTTGCCTGGCATCCAGGGCCATCTCTAGTAGACCTGATTCATGTCTGGCCACTGGACCCAGATGGCTCTGGAGGAGAAAGTAAGACTGGTAATAACAGCACCCACTCACTCAAATCCAATTTATGAGCTAATCATGGCATCACTTCCCCTGATGTCAGGTCTTCTTTGAAAATGAAGGACAAACATCATCATCATCATCATCATCATCATCATCATCATCATCATCATCATCATCAGTTTTGGGAATCCTTTTTGAGGATAGTGTTACTGGATCTTAATAGTATTGGAGGAGAGTTAAATATAAAAAAGAATGGAAATCTTGGAAAAAGGTCAAGTTTTCAAGGACCATTAAAAGTTAAATAGTGGATTTATATTAGAACCTGAAGAGAAACTGTAATTTCTTGAGTCAGTGTTACATGGTCATAACTTCACTTTAGGAAAATCTCTTTTAGCTTAGAGTATGGACTAGAGAGGATAAATTTTTAGAAGGGTGATCAGTTAGAATAGAGACCTAAATCATAAAGAATTTCTCCTGACATACTTTAGATATACAAAATCAAATGACTTTCAAACATTAATATTTTCAGTTTTCTTCATGAGCCCTAAATGAAACTATATAATGTAATAAATAATAAAGTATTTTTGTTGTTGTTGTTGGTAGTAGTGGTGGTGATAAGATGGTGTTGTATCTGTGAGTGTGTATGTGAATGTATGTATAAACATATTTTTTCTTCTTTTCTTTATTTATTTTGGTTTGTTTGTTTTCATCCATGTGCACATGTATATTTTTAAGTTACAAAATTTGCTTCCAACTTACCTTCCCATCCCCCTCCCCTCAGCATTAGTCAGGTAAACATTATACATATATATCCTTTATAAACATGTTTACAGATGAGATATTTTTGGTACGAGGAATTAGGATTAAGGGCAAGAGATACATAAGAGATAATTTTTAAAAACTGTTCATCAGATATTGGAGGGTTGCTTGTGTGTGTGTGTGTGTGTGTGTGTGTGTGTGTGTGTGTGTGTGTGTGTGTTCTGCTTTGTTTTTCTTCCTCTGGATAGGGATAACATTGTCCATAGCTGGTTTATTACAGTTGGCCTAGCTCACTGAACTACTGAGAGGAGCTGCTTCCATCAATATTGACTATCTCAGAAAGTTGTTATTGATATGCACATTGTTCTCTTGGTTCTTCACCTTTTGCTCAGCATCAGATACAGTAAGTCATTCCATGCTTCTCTAGAATCCAACCACTTATGGTTATTTATAGAACAATGGTGTTCCATAGTATTCATGTACCATAACGTGTTTAGCCATTCTCCAGTTGCTGGGCATTTCCTCAATTTCCAATTATTTGCCACTACAAAAAGAACTTCTATAAATATTTTAGAATGTGTAGAAGTTTTCCTTTTTTATATAATTTCATATATATATATATATATATATATATATATATATATAGACTAGAATTGGGATTGCTGGGTCAAAGGGTATGAACAGTTTTATTGCTCTTTGGGCATAGTTCCAAATTGCTCTCCAGAAAGGTGGAATCCATTCACAATTCCACCAGCAATACATCAATATTTCAATCCTCCCCCAATCTCTCCCACACTGACCATTTTCCCATTTTCTCATCTTGACCAATCTGATAGATATGAAATGATTCTTCAATGTTTTAATCTGTATTTCTCTAATCAATAATAATTTGAAGAATTTTTTCCATATGATTATATATAGCTTTAATTACTTCATTTGAAAACTGGCTGTTCATATCCTTTGACCATAATTGGAGAATGATTTGTGACCCTATAAATTTGATGCAATTCTCTATATATTTTAGAAATGAGATCTTTCTCAGAACTCTTAGTTGTGAAGATTATTTCCCAGTTTTCTGCTTTTCTTATAATTTTGGCAGCATTGATTTTATTAGTAAAAAAATTTAATTTGGTTTAATTTAATTTTAATTTAACATAGTCATTTTGCAGTTTATGATGAGCTTTAATTCTTGTTTGGTCATACATTTATTCCTTTACCATGGACCTGATAGAGTATTTCTTGTTTTATTAATTTATCTATAGTCTTGCTCTTTATGTCTAAATCTTGTACTCATGTTGACCTTATTTTAGTATAGGGTAGGAGATGTGAGTTTATGCCTAGTTTTTACCAAACTATTTTTCGGTTTTCCCAACAATTTTTGTCAAATAGTGAGTTCTTATCCTAGAATCTGATGTCTTTGGGTTTTTCAAATAGTAGATTTCTGTAGTCATTTACTGTGATTTGAACCTATCCTAATTCCAATGATCCATTATTCTATTTCTTAACCAGTACCAGTCAGCTTTGATGACTTCTGCTTTATAGTTTAATTTTAGATCTGGTAGAGACAGGCTACCTTTCTATATATTTTTTTCATCAATTCCCTCATTATTCTTGATCTTTTATTGTTCCGGATGAATTTTGCTAATATTTTTTCTACCTGGTAAAATAATTATTGGTAGTTTGATTGATATGGTACTGAAGCCATTAGAGAAGTTCCTCTTTTCTATTTGCTATAATTGATTGATTATATTTTTATGGTACATAATTGCAGAATTGTGTAATTTTAGAAAGGATCCCCCTCTGATAGTCCTTGCTTTAATTCCCCAACAAGTTTTCTTCCAATATTTGCTTGAAGACCTCCAATGAAGAAGGATCCATACCTATTACAGTAGCCCATTGTACATTCGAGCAACTTTAATCATCAGGAAAATTTTCCCGACATTGAGTTTAAACTTGTCTCTCTGTAGGCACTGTACATTGTTCCTAGCTCTTCCTGCTTATGAACACATAATAGTACTTACAGAACTGTGACTAAAATTCTCCTTTTGTAGACTTCTGATCAAATGACTGCTAAATAAAATGCTTTCAATGGAAAATGTTTAAGATGATGTCAACTGAAGTTTTATTTTATATAATATATCAATAACAATGAAATGCAAAGTGATTTGAACAAATTGAAAATGCAGATGATTTGGGTAATGTCTCATTGTGGTTTCAATTATCAGCCTTTTACAATTTGATAACAACACAGACAGTAAGTGGTTCTCTTACTTAAAATGGCAAATTTTAGGTATTTATAAGAATCCATCATTTTGGGTATTCTCTTTTATAGTATAATTTTCAGCCTATCACTACTCCTCATCCTCTATAAAACCTGTCCCAGTCTTCCATAAAATGAAACTTTGAAACTTTCTTCTATATTTTTTGACATTGTGTAGTACCTGTAAAGTACAAATCATTTTAAACATATGAATGACCCACCCTCTTTGCTAGTTTATTTGTTATAATTCTTCCTTGGCAATATGTTGCAGCCTACTCAAGCATAATCTATTATTTTCATTTCCCTTTGGCTGACCTATAATTTTAATTCATTCAAAATTTTATTATCAATGAGACAGGTATACAGGATCTTGGGGAAAATTTGGCATGCAGCATTAATAGAGAAATATTAATGTTCTTAAAAAAGAAGCTTTATTTTATGGAAATGTTAGAAACCAATTAAGTACTGCTTTATTTCACAAATGAAATCTAACCTGATATCCTCACCCTATGTTATACTTGCCTCACTGACCATATATCATGTCTATTATCCAAGTGCATATCATTGTCTTTACCATAGGCATTATTTAGACAATTATCACCCCTCCACCCCAATTAGATGAAACTTTGGCCAAATTCATTAGAGTTATTAGAGATTTCATTTTGGGGCTGCAATTGAGAGAAATTATTATTTTTGTATTATATTAAAAACAATTAATATTGGGGATATTCATGGCTTTTTTCTCCTTTTCATTTCCTCATTCAAAGTCCAGTCCTTGTGAAGGACATTGCTGTAAGAAAAGATTTCCCAGAACATTTGGGCATATGGTTCTCTCTACTCATCTAGAAGACCTTACAAAGAGAGTCTAATCTAGGTGAATTCAGACTCATTGTGTTCTACTCTGGTTACACTGGGTAGATTCCTATTGCTACTTTTCTGATATGGGGTGATCTGGATGTAGAGAGATAGTCTCTTTGTCCAAGAGTGACATGATCAAAGTCAATTCTTTGTCCTTCATTGGAATAAGTGCACTTCTCATTATAATATTCACTTTCTCATTGTTAGCCAAACAGAATTGATTTCTATTGCCTCACCAAGGGTATTTTAATGCTGATCAATCTCCATGATTTATCTTTGGTTCCTGAGAATTCCACTGATCAATTTTATTAATTATTTGCTTGCCATACTAGTAAAATTATTATTTATACTCAGAACTTACGCCTTTCAGATTTTCACCTTTACCCTAGAGTATTCTAAGTTTTAATTATTTCATTTTATAAACATAATTAGGAACAGATCACCTGGAGGACTTTACTATCTAAAATGAATACATTTTTGACTTGGACTCCACATTGGATATCCTCTAGGGAAGTGACTGACACTTTTGGCAAATTATTTTACATCTTTATATCTTTATTTAATGTTCATGATTAGAGGCTTGTCAAACAAACAATCTCTCTCATATTATTCAAGGAATTGTGTATGATTTGGCAAATATACAGGGTACAACTTGTCAGAAGAGAGCATTTATTGTGACATAATATGATATTTGTTTTACTTAAACTTAGGAAAAATTTTTTATACTCAATAAACAAAAAGAAAAAGAGATTTTCAGACTTGCAATCCCTAGTGATAGGATTACTGAAGCTGGTAGGTCCCTTGAACTTCAGAGTTCTCAGCTAAAGCTCAGGCTTCCTCACTGGACTCTCCTCCTCCTGCTCATTACTTAATTCGTCAGTTCCCTATGCAGGTTGACTTGTTATCGTCCTTCATTTTTGAAGACAACCAAAATGAAGCTAGGTTAGAGTGAAGTGGTTGAGCAGACCAATACAAACTCAGAAAGCTTTACCACAAGTTGAGCACAGATAGTCCATATGAACACATGGTGTAGGTTCTCTCAACTTGCATATCTCACAATTTGAGCTACTTCAATTCTGTTTTGCTCTTAGAGCATAGTACCCTCTATGATGAGGGCATGCCATGCTGGCAACCCTGTGCCAGCATCTCCAGTATGACGCAATCAATTCAAAAGTTCTTAAGAGAGACCTTGAGAGTATCCTTGTATCTGACATTCCTGTTGATGCAGGGGAAAGATAAAGAGAATTGCAAATGTAGAACCTAGGTAGAGATGTTTTGGGGTTGATACTGGGGAAGATGAAGAGAATTTGAATTTAACAGAAAGAATTTGTATGGAGATATAAATTGATTCTTTAGATGTAATTGACTTGAAGTAGAGAATTATGATTGTAACAGAAATTATTGTAATCTTGGGTAGGAACCCTCCCTATTCTTAAAGTATCATTATTTAATGTAAAATTTGTATCTTGATCTCCTCCTTTTTAATAAATTTTTGTTTTTTTCCAGCCTTCCCAGCCTTAATAATGATTCCTCATAGGCAGAACTGAATCCAAGTAGCCAGCAGCTAGACTGTGGGTGCTTATCCTGTGTGAATTCTCCATATAATAGTCTTTTGGGCTAAACATACATTTAGAATTTAAACAATGTAGTCAACCCATTGAAGTTGAATGTTTGACAGTTGCATTTGAGAAGGGACCTCATTGTATGGTATCTTCTCCTTCCAAGTAATATTCAGAATTTTCCTAAAACAATTTAAATGAAAAGGATTCAGTTTCCTAGATGGTGGACTGTCCAGGTGTCACAGACACAAAACAATGAAAGCTCAGTAGCTCTGTAGACTGTCAGTTTGTTAGTCAAGCTAATAGCTCTTTTCTTCCCCAGTTTCCCTCAGTCTTACAAAAACTGAGACACAGTCAATATAATTCTTATTTCATAGGAAAGTTAGTCAGACAGAGGTTAAATGATTTGTCCAAGCTCCCACCCTTAGCAGAAATTTAACTTAGTCATTTTGACTTTAAGTATAATGCACTATCCACCAATGCATATACTTGCCTATTTTTCATCAATGATAGTTATTTTATAAATTCAGATTGATTATATGATTTTAGTCATCAAAAGACTGACTTAGGAAGATTTTTGAAAATGATGAAATTGAGACTCAGTACTACTAAGTTACTCACTAAACTTACAAAAGTTTAATGGTGGAAATAACATTAGAACTGAGATTCCCTAAATTTCAGAAAAGTTTTCTGTTCACTAAACCACATTTTAGGGATCACCACAAGTTCTTATTTGGGCTTGGCTGACGAGTATTCACAATTTCCCCCCTATTTATTCCATATATAAGAGAGGAATAAAAAATTTTTCAAAGTCTTTTCTTTCTGGAGAATGATTTAACTAATTAAAATCTATCTTAGTGACAGATCATAGCTTCTAGTTTCTTAAATTTAGTTTGTAACTGATTTTCCAAAGCTTCAATAGTCAACACAAAGTGTGATTTAAGGCCCTAGAGATGCTAAAGAATGTATAATATAAGTAATAATATAAATTCCTTAAAGGCAGAAGTTATTTTGCTTTTTTGGTTTTGTATTCTTAGTGTCTAACACACACTCTAATCACAGCAGGAGCTTAATCGAACTTTAGAGAATTTGAGAAAGGAAACAAAATTTACTTTAAAAAACCTACTATACACAGAGAACTGAGTCAAAATATACAGAGAACTGAGTCATATTTTTAAAACAAAAAGCCATTCCCCAGTTGACAAATGGTCAAAGGATATGCAAAGGCAATTTACAGATGAGGAGATCAAAGTAATACATAGCCATATGAAAAAAATGCTCTAAATCATAAATTATTAGAGAAATACAAATTAAAGCTTCTCTGAGGTACGACCTCACACCTCTCAGATTGGCCAATATGACCAGGAAAGATAATGATCATTGTTGGAAGGGTTGTGGGAAATCTGGGACACTATTACATTGTTGGTGGAGCTGTAAACTCATCCAATACTTCTGGAGAGCTATTTGGAACTATGCCCAAAGGGCAACAAAAATGTGCATACCTTTTGACCCAGCAATACCACTACTGGGTCTATACCCTGAAGAGATGATGAAAAAGGGTAAAAACATTACTTGTACAAAAATATTTATAGCAGCCCTGTTTGTGGTGGCAAAGAATTGGAAATCAAGTAAATGTCCTTCAATTGGGGAATGGTTTAGCAAACTGTGGTATATGTATGTCATGGAACACTATTGTTCTATTAGAAACCAGGAGGGATGGGATTTCAGGGAAGCCTGGAGGGAATTGCATGAAGTGATGATGAGTGAGATGAGAAGAACCAGAAAAACACTGTACATGCTAACAGCAACATGGGAGTGATGTTCAACCTTGAAGGACTTGCTCATTCCATCAGTACAACAATTGGGATAATTTTGGGCTGTCTGCAAAGGAGAGTGCCATCTGTATCCAGATAAGGAGCTGTGGAGTTTGAACAAAGTGCAAGGACTATTCCCTTTAATTTAGAAAAAAAACAGATATCTTATTGTCTGATCTTGTTACCTCTTAGACTTCTCTTCTCTTCTTTACGGATATGATTTCTCTCTCATCACACCCAATTTGGATCAAGGTGCAACATGGAAACAAAGTAAAGACTGACAAAATGCTTTCTGTGGGGTGGGGGTGGGGGGAGGGAAGCAAGATTGGGGGAAAATTGTAAAACTCAAATAATATCTTTAATAAAAATAAATTTAAAAAACCTACTATGTGCCAGGCACATGTTTAGTATTTTATATGTATTATCTTTTTTTATTCTTACATCAAATTTATAAGATGGGTGATATTATTCTCAATTTATACTTGAGGAAACTGAGGCAGAGAGTGGTTAAGTGACTTACCTAGAGTTGTACTGTCACTGACTTTCTGAAGCTAAATTTGAATCAAATTTTCCTGTCTCCAAGGTCTATTCAAAGCACTGCTGCTCTCTTATAGTCAAAAATCTCCTGATTTTCCAATAAATTTAAACCTGAATGACTCCAAGGCTCAGTCAAAGTCAGGGATTGAATGAGGGCAATTTTTTTTCCTTGTATCTTGAACTCTAAGTACAAGCACTTAATAAAAGCTTGTTTAATGTAAAAACGACAATGCATCCTACAAATAGATCTAATTCTATATTATTTTTCCTATGTGAGAATGATATATTCTGAACTTATTTTACTATGGAAATGAAACAGAGTTGGAAAGTATATTATTGGGAATATATTCCAGGTTTTTGAAAGCAGGGGAGAATTCTTTTTAAAAATAGTAACATAAATTACACACTTACCAAATTTGCTGATGTCACAAAGCTGGGAAAGCCAGCAAATTGTTGGAAGATACAGTAAGGATCTCAAAAGACCTCAGTAGAATAGAATGAATGATCAGATTTCACAAGGTATGATAAAATAGCGATAAATGCAAGGTAGATAAGAAAACTGTCTCGCAACATTTGGAGAACTAGCATACAGAAGAGAGCCCCCCCTTTTTTTCTGAATGGTGACAAAAGGTAGCCCTAGCAGAAATAGGGAGAAGTTGTAGAAAATTTTATGTCAGAGGGGCAGAGAGCTAAGGTGGCAGCAGGAGAACAACCCCTCCTAGACATTTTCTCCAAAATATTTCAAAAACCTTAAAATTATGAATCTAACTAAAATTTCAAAACACAGAACCCAAAGAAAGATCCAGTGAGACAATTCCCCAGCCCAAGGTAACCTGGAAAATAATGGGAAGGTTCTGCTCCATGGGGTTGGAGGGGCGGCAGTGCACTATCGCAAAGAAACTTCAGCCCTCTAAGAGCAGCCCCTGGCTGCCAGGAGCAGAAGTTTCCTAACCTGCACCCCAGAGAGCACAAAGCACAACTTGAAAGATCAGCAGAGAGTCCTCTGCCAGAATGAGCACGAAACTTAGGCCAGAATGACTGCAGCCCTCAGTGCAGCCCAGATCCTAGGAAATGGAAGCAGACCTGTGGAGCTGTCCAGCAAGAGCTGCCTGGCAGTTTTTAACTGAGTGCTCAACACATGGAAGGTAAGGGAACAGAGGGGAGGGAGACTGACAAGGTCTGTCCTCTGTCCCTGGGAGAGGACTCTGGAGATTTAACTATATTCAGACCCTGGTTGCAGTCTGGGCTTCCCATGGAGGAGGGATACCAACTCACAGTGTCAGGGTAGAGCGATGAGCTTGTGGTCATTCAACACACCAGGAGAGCAGTCAGAGCCTCACAGACTGAGGTCTTTGAGGGAGTCCCAATAATACTCAAAAACTCATGTAGTACCCCCAAACCAAGCACAGACTGGGGAAATGAATAAACAGGAAAAAAAAAGGAACTTGAACATAAACAATTACTTTGGTCCCATGGAGAACCAAAATATTCAATTTGAAGATGAGAAAGTCTAAGCTTCTGCATCTAAAAACTCCAAGAAATACAGAAATTGGACTCAGGATATGACAGATCAAAAAAGATTTTGAGAAGTGAGTAAGGGAGATAGAAGAAAAATTGGGAAAAGAGATGAGAGAGATGCAGGAAAAACATATGAAAATGAAGTCAACAGCTTATTCAAGAAGATCCAAAAAATGCTGAAGAAAATAACATATTAAAAACCAGTTTAAGAGGTGGCTAGGTGGTGTAGTGGATAAAGCACTGGCCCTGGAGTCAGGAGTACCTGGGTTCAAATCTGGTCTCAGACACTTAATAATTACCTAGCTGTGTGGCCTTGGGCAAGCCACTTAACCCCATTTGCCTATAAAACCTAAAAAAAAAACAGTTTAAAGTCAAATGGATAAAACAGTTCAAAAAGTTATTGAGGAGAAGAATACTTTAAAAATCAGAATTGACCAGATGGAAAAGAAGATAATAAAGTTTTCTGAAGAAAACAAATCTTTCACATGTAAAATGGAGCTAAAGGTAGCTGATGACTTTGTGAGAGATCAAGACACACTAATTCAACACCAAAAGAATGAAAAACTAGAAGAAAATGGAATATCTCATTGAAAAACAACTCATCTGGAAAACAGATGCAGGAAAAATAATTTAAAAATTGTTGGGCTACCTGAAAGTCATGATCAGGAAAAGAGCCTTGACCTCATTTTTAATGAATTTCTACAGGAAAATTGCCTTGATATCCTAGAAGCAGAGGGTAAAATAAAAAATGAGAGAATCCACTGATCTCCCCCATAAAGAGATCTCATAAAAACAATACCAAGAAATACTATAGCCAAGTTCCAGAACTCCCAAGTCAAAGAGGAAATATTACAAGCAGCCAGAAGGACACAATTCAAATATCATGGAGCTAGAGTCAGGATTACTCAGGACTTAGCAGCATCTATATTAAGGGTTTGTAGGGCTTGAAATATTATATTCTGAAAGGCAAAAGACCTTGGAATGCATCCAAGAATCAACTATGCAGCAAAACTGAACATCCTCTTCCAGGGGAAACGATGGATTTTCAGTGAAATGGGAATTTCTAATGCTCCTATTAAAATAGCCAGAACTGAAGAGAAAGTTTGATCTTCAAGTAAAGGACTCAGGTGAAGTATAGAGAGGGAGGACAAGAAGGGTAAATTATCACAGATATAATGATGATGATTTTGCATGTATTCCTGTATGGGAAGATGATATGGATAATACTCATATAAAGCTCATTTATTAGAGCAGCTAGAAGGAGCAATAGTAGAAAGGGTACAGGAGGGAGCTAAATTTGAATGCATAATATATTGTACAAATGGAGTAAATGGGTGAAAGGGAAATGTACTAGGAATAAGAGAAAAGAGAGGTAGAATAGGCTAAAATATTTCATTTCAAAGATAGCTTTTGCAATGTTGTGGAAGGGGGGGAAGTTGAGGGGGAATGAGGGAATCTTCATTCTCATGAGAAATGGCTGAGAGAGGAAACAGCATACACACTCAATAGGGTAAAGATATCTAGAAGAAAAAGAAGAGAATGGCGAAAGGAGAAGGGGAGGGGGATGTGGGTGATAGAGGAGAGGGTAGATCATAGGAGAGGATAACCAGATATAAAACATTTTCGTTTTTACTTTTTTGCAAGGCGGTGGGATTGGATAGTCTGTTCAGAACCATGGAGCCAGGATTGCTGGGTCTCTGAAGTGGGATGTGGGCTTGGGTCTCTTGGTCCCAGGGCTGGTACTTTGTCCTTTGTACTACTTGCCTGATCCACAGCACATTTTTTGAAGAGGGACAGAGTGAAAGGAGAGAGAAAATATAATAGATGTTAATAGGAGGAATGGATGGAGGGAATTACAATCAGCAACAGCAACTGTAGAAAAATATGGAAGTAACTTCTAGGATGGAATTATGCTAAAGAATGTGATCCACCTGAGATAGAGCTGATGGTATCAGAACACAGGTTGAAACACATTTTTTTCTCTTTCTTTCACTTTAATTCTCATGAGGTTTTATATTTTAGTGGGGGAGGGGATGTTATGTCTACTCTTAAACAAGAATATTTTAGTAATGTGTAAAGAAAGAAAATTTAAAAAATATGTCAGGGGGCAGAGCCAAGATGGCAGCAAGAGAGGATCATGTCTTTGGTGCTCTCTCATAAAACTTATAAACCAAGGACTCTAAACTGAATTTTCAAGAGATATAACCCATAGAGGGACACAGTGAGGCAGTTCTCCTACTCAAGGTAACCTGAAAAGAGCAGAAAGGCTCTGGTCCCCAGGGTTGGAGGGGCAGCCTGCCAGAGGGGTGGTCCACCAGAGTGAAAGAACTTCAGCCTCCCCAAGGCAGCCCCTGGGCACTGGGAGCCACGGCAGTGGGAGAGTTTCTTGACCTACACCTGGGGGGAGCACAGAGCACAACTTGGGGGATGGGGGGACCTCTGCCAGAGCGAGCACATGAGGCACAGCCCTCAGAACACACAGCAAGCAGCATGGCCAAGGCAGTCCAGATCCAGGAAACAGAAGCAGGTGGAGCTGGTAAGCAGGAGTCCCCAGGGCATGAGCCCATTGATCCTAGGGAGGGGAGTGAAGAAAGAGAGACTGCTGAGCTCTGTCCTCTGCCCCTGGAACAGAACACTGGGGTTCTGACCACATTCAGATCCTGATTGCAGTCTAGGCAGCCCCATAGAACAATAGTCCCCCCCCCCAGCCCTGTGGCAGAGGGGAGCGCTTATGGTCATTCACAGGTTAGGAGGGAGGACAGAGCCTCACACACTGAGATTTTTGTGGGAGTGTCCCAAAAGCTCAAGTGGCACACCCAAACCAGGCTTAGGCTAGGAAAATGAACAAACAGAGAAAAAAGAAGAATAGCACTGTGAAATATTTTGCCTATGAGCCCAAGAAAGATCAAAATACTCAGTCTGAAGATGAGGAAGCACAAGCTCCTGCATCTAATGACTCCAAGAAAAACAGAAATTGGGCTCAGGCCATGAAACAGCTCAAAAAAAGACTTTGAAAATTAAATGAGGCAGTTAGAAGAAAAACTGGGAAAAGAAATGAGAGAGATGCAGGAAAAACATGAAAATGAAGTCAGCAGCTTAGTCAAGGAAATCCAGAAAATTCTGAAGAAAATAGCATACTAAAAACCAGCTTAGGTCAAATTGATAAAACAGTTCAAAAAGTTATTGAGGAGAAGAATGCTTTAAAAAATCAGAATTGGCCAAATGGAAAAAGAGATAAGAAAGCTCTCTGAGGAAAATAAATCCTTCAGATAAAGAATAGATCTCAGGGAGATTGCTGAATTTACAAGAAATCAGGACTCCATGCTTCAAAACCAAAAGAATGAAAAATTAGAAGAAAATGTGAAACATCTCATTGAAAAAAAAACTGATATGGAAAACAGATTTAGGAAAGAAAATTTAAAAATTATTGGAATACCTGAAAGTCATGATCAGGAAAAGAGCCTTGATATCATTTTTAAAGAATCACTACAGGAAAATTGCCCTGATATCCTAGAAGCAGAGGGCAAAATAGAAATGGAGAGAATCCACTGATGCCCCTGAGAAAGAGATCCCAAAAACCAACCCCCAGGAATATTATAGCCAAGTTGAAGAACTCCCAAATAAAAGAGAAAATATTACAAGCAGCCAGAAGGACACAATTCAAATACTGTGGAGCTGCAATCAGGATCTCACAGGACTAAGCAGCAACTACATTAAAAGCTCATAGGGCTTGGAATATAATATACCAGAAAGCAAAAGAGTTTAGAATGCAACCGAGAATCAACTACCCAGCAAAACTGAATGTCCTCTTCCAGGGAAAAAGATGGACTTTCAATGAACCAGGAGAATTTCAAAAGTTCCTGTTGGAATGGCCAGAGCTGAACAGAAGGTTTGATCTTCAGATACAGGACTCAGGTGAAGCACAGAGACTGGAGGAGAAGGGGAAAATATGAGGGACTTAATGATGATGAACTGCATGTATTCCTGTATAGAAAAATGACACTAATAATACTCATAGGAACCTTCTCAATTAACAGAGCAGGTAGAAAGAGATTTTATAGATGAAGCATAGGAGAAAGCTGAATTTGAAGATAAAATATGATGTAAAAATGGAGTTAATAGAAAAAAGGGAAATGTAATGGGAGAAAAAAAGGAGAGGGGGAATAGGCCAAGATATTTCATATAATAAGATTTTCTTATTCCAATGAGCTATTGCAAGGATATGGAAGGGGGAAAGGCAAGGGGGAATGAGGGAATCTTAGCTCTCATCAGAGGTGGCTAGGAGAGGAAACAGCATATATACTCAATGGGGTATAGACATCTGGAGTAAGAAAGGGGGGCAGGGGGAAGGGGTGGGGATGTGAATGAAGGAGGAGAGGATGGATCATGGGGGGAGAGTGGTCATATATAACACACTTTCTTTTTTACTTCCTGCAAGGGGCTGGGATTGGATGGCCTGTCCCGGACCATAGGGCCAGGTGGATGCTGGGCGTAAGGGAAGGTATGGGGTCTCGGGGGCCTCTTGGCCCCAGGGCCAGGGATTTGTCTGCTGCCCCACTCAGCTACCCTACAGCAGAGTCAGAGTGAAAGGAGAGAGAAAATATAGTACATGGTAGTGGAATAGTATGAAAGGAGGGAGTTGCGATCAGCTATAGCAATGGTGGAAATATATGGAAGTAACTTCTGTAATGGACTTATAAAGAATGTGCTACATCCATGACAGAGTTGGTGGTGTTGGAACACAGACTGAAGCACATTTTTTTATTATTATTTTTGGTGGGGTGCAGGGCAAATGGGGCTGCGTGGCCTGCCTGGGGCCTCATAGCAGGGTGATGGTTGTATGTCTGAGGCCGGATGTGGACCTGAGTGCTCCTGGCTCAAGGGCCAGTGCTCTGTCCACCACACAGCTGCCCCTACTATTATGACTATTTTATTTTATTTTGGGTATTTTTTTCTTCATTTTCTTGGTTTTTGCAGGGTAGTGTGGTTGGGGTAGCTTACATGTCACACAGATGGGTGATTGTTGGGTGTATGGGGCTGGATATGGGCTTGGGTGCTCCTGGCTCCAGGGCTGGTGTTTCATCCACTGCGACACCTGGACATACCTACAATTATGACTATTATTTTTTTATTTTAATTTTAATTTTTTTCTCTCCCCTTTACTTTATTGCTCAAGGTAGTCTATATTTTGGGGGTATTTTGTTTACTCTTAAACAAGAATATTTTATTGATGTATAAAAAAAGCATTATTTGTACAAAATGAGAATAAATAAATAAATATTAAATTTAAAAAATGTCAGAAAAATAGATCTCTTTTCAAAAGTAGAATGGGATGCTTTAAGAGCTACTAGCTACTCTCTCATTGTAGGTATTTAAACAGCAATGAACAATAAAATTGATGTTAATGATAAACTACATGACCAAGATGATGCTGAATTACAAATGTGAGAGATGGAGTATAAATCAGATTTTTTGGTTCTTGGTTACATGGTTTCCTCCCATCACCCTGAAATGTATGTAAATAAAATGCAAGTTCAATATCATAAAATCTCTAGAGTACAGAGGAATTTCTAGAGTCTAGAATAAGAAGAGTTAGAGACTGTGGAAAATATTTAAATTATTTGACTAAGTAAATAGTGAAGACAGTGGTAGTTATATTGAGAAAGAGTATAGATCTTCACACAGATGCTCTATGAAGAATTTTGTCATAAATTGGATCAATCAGTAAAAACTGATCACCTATCTAGACAGAGACCCCTTCATCTCAGATTGTATTCTGATGTTTAATGTCACTTTAACAGACCTGAATTAAAAAGGAAGTTGATACTTGGAAGTTTACAGATGGCTAAGATTTTCAAGTATATTTGAATCAATCTAAAATTATTTCTCAGTTCAAGGATGGTCATATCTCTAAAAAGTATAATAGCTATTAGCCTAAGTATACACTATAGCAGATTGTATGACTCCTATGTAAGAGAATGCTTCAGTTTTTGCAAAAAATGGATATGGGAGGGGTGTCTAGGTGGCACAGTGGATGAAGCACTGGCCCCGGAGTCAGGAGTACCTGGGTTCAAATCCGGTCTCAGACACTTAATAATTACCTAGCTGTGTGGCCTTGGGCAAGCCACTTAACCCCATTTGCCTTGCAAAAAAAAAAAAACCTTAAAAAAAAGAAAAAGAAAAGAAAAAGAAAATGAATATGGGTCAAATCAGAGATTTTATGCTGAATATTTTCTTTTTCCTATATTTCATGGCATTAGAATGAAGAAATAGATAAAGGATGAGGTTTGGAATCAAGAAGTCAGGTTTTCAAGTGCTCCTCATGAGATATACTGACTATATGGCGATAGACAAGTCTCTTACAAGATCAGTGTCCCAGTCAAATCTCTAAGAATATGAATTACGTAATATTTGTTGACATTTATCAGTGGTGGCATCTCACTCATCTAAGTTCCCTTTTCAAATGAAATCACAATCTGCACATAAGCAAAATAATTTTGTAAATTAGGAAGAAAGCAGATTTTTATGATAGTTCCTTTTACTGATATAGATGAAATGTAGATAACTGAAAATGGCCCTGGAAATCACTCTGGAAATTATATAACAGCTCTTAACTGTGAACTGTGATACTCACATGTGCCTCTCAAATGTACAGTAATCATCTCTGTCATGCAGATAGATGATAGTTAAAGAGGAGTTCTCTGACTGATCCAGGAATATTGCTTAGGTTGTGCAAAGAATCTCTGGTAGAGTCACTAAGTTGTTCCTCTCCCTTCCATAAATAGAACCTCTCTGTTTCCTGGTGTATGTGAAGAAAATGATCTTATTATTTCTTTATGAATCTTATGAAGTCATTAAATTTTTGTAAGCATAACTAATTTTTAGATACCTTTTAATCTACTGTTCCAAAAATAAGGCTAGATATTATTTTTTCACATTCTCTCTCTCTCTCTCTCTCTCTCTCTCTCTCTCTCTCTCTCTCTCTCTCTCTTAAAAAATCTTCAAGGGGAAAAAAGAGAGAAAAGACATTTGTTTCCTATAATAATAAAGAAAAAATGTGCTTGTTTAGAATTTTAAATGTAAGCATTTATGTTGTCACATTTAATAATAAACAGAAGAAAAATGAGCAATGTTAGCAGCAATTGGAAAAGCTGTCATTTCTGTTTACCCCTTACTGTTTAAATATGCAGTTGACTAAAACTCGGTTTCAAAAATTCTATTTACATAACATTTTCGCAAATTATTTTCCATCTTCCAAAATCATATGCTCTATGCATCTGAAATGGTATAATACTATGAGATTTCAACACATTAAATTTTGATAAATGGTTGTATTTCATAGCATAAAGGTTTTAATGCAAATGTTCATTACAAGTTAGACACATAGATATCTCCTGAGCTAATTGTTTAGATTTCACTGTCTTGATGGAAATGATACTAGAGTCTAGGTTAGAAGTAAATTTGTACAGAACGGTTTGTTGTAATTGACTTCCTACTCAGCCTGTTGGATATCTTAGAAGTATAGAGATGACAGCTTTCATGGTGATGAAACAAACAAACAAATGAAATACCAATAACAAATGAGATTAAAATATCTGTAAAAATGCCTCAAAAAAGGCAAGGTAGGTGATTTGGGGGAATAGGTCTTATCTTTATCTTATTATACAGTATGCCAATATAATAAATAATTAACCTTATAATTATAAAATGAATAAAATATGCAGTATATTAATATGCTATACATACATCTATAACTGAATATGTTTATATATGGATGCATGCATTATTTTTAAAATTGCAATTTCAAAAGTAAAGGTTCTTGGATGGTTAACATGGACATTTTTTTCAGTTTGTAACCATTGAAGAGTTATAAGTATTATATTACTTAAAATGAATACTGTTTTGATACATGTTACATTAAAAACACTAAATAAAAGCAATAACATTAATTATATTCTTCTTGATTTGACCTGCTTTCACTTGAAATTTTTAATAGGAAGCACCACCGTAACTGATGAATTGCCTGATTGAACTGCCCAGATTTTTTCAGTTAGAAGAATCAAATGTTCATTAGCTAATAATCCCTCCTGAATAATAGAGTCAACTAAATTGGTCTCAACTCTTGCTTAGGAGCAACCTAAGTATGTATTCTGCCCAATGAAGGGAATTCTCTAAGCAGTAAAGGAATTCTATGAAAATCTTTGCCTTCTGGTTTTGCAGCATACAGCAAACATAATGAGATTTCACTGGAAAGGCTGAATTTTCTAAGATCCTCCTGGGATGACTTCTAAACCTCCTTAGAGGACTGTGCTATTAATTGCTTAAACTCTCTAAAAATCTGATGTGACTCAAAGTGAATTCTCCATTCCACAACTTTTTCTTTCTTGCTGTGGCTAATTTTCAACTTGAATCTATTTTCTTGTGAGAAATAATGTATTTTAAACTCTAATCCACATAAGGTAGATACAATATTTTTTGCTATATTTTTTCCCAAACTTGTATATTATTTAAGGTATAGAATAATGAATGAAACAGTTTTGAACTCTTCAAACATCTTAACTGATGTCTTAACTTATTCTCAAAGAGGTTGTAATTCAATAGATTATCATATGCTACAGAAATATTCTGAAGGTAAAATAAACATTTAACTGTGTGCCTACTGAATAAATTTCAAACTCTTGACCTCAGGGTGCAAAAGGATCTGTTTCCCTTCATGTATACTATATTCTTGCCAATCATGACTACATACCATCCTCTAAACACTTCACACATATCTATTATGATGCTATCTATTCCATGAAGAGTAACAATCACAATTACACAAGACCTCAAAGTTTACAAACAACCATCCTCATAACAAACTTTTAACTGATGATGAATATAAATATTATTACCCACACTTTAAAGATAAAATAATTGAGGTTCAGAGAAAGAGTAGTTGATTTGCCTGTGATCACAGCTAAGAAGATTAGAATTTGAACCATGTCTCCTGACAACAAATCCAATAATCTTGCCATTAAAGCATCTTTATATTCTTCTCTGAATCTGTTATAATGCATTGAAAATTGTACATACTCAGATATTTATCTATATGAATGAGTGAATGAAGGAATGAATAAATTCAGAGTGAGTTGAAGGGTTTCAGTAAAAATACAAAAAATATGCTACATGCAATTAAAAGAAATAAAGAATTCTTGTTAAAAATATTTTTAGTGAGTTGGAAAGTGAGTTTATTGGAAGAAAAAATAAAGTGTTTGCTGATACATTGTTGAGGTGAAAATATTTATAATTTTACATGGCTTAGTTTCTTGAGATGAATATTGGGGTATTTGTCTTGAAGTTAAAATATTTATATTTGTACTTTAATTTCAAAATACTATTAAACATGCTCTGTGAACATCTGAGAACATTTCTTTTGGTGCACAATAGGAAATCTATCTATTACTGTATCTTATTTGTAGAAAGTAGAAGAAAAGTCTAATTACTGTATAGTCTATAAATTCTTTCAAAATGAAGTTGTACTCTCCCAAAGATTCACAAAGATATTAAATAAGCAAAGCAACTGTACTTATTTAGCACTTTTGAATCTTCTTAATATTTACAAAACACGTCTCCATCTATAATTTACACATAGTTAAAAGGTATTTAATGTATCACTAATATGAAGTTCTTATCTATAAATTTGCTATTAACAACTCAAAATTAAATTGATTTAATCATTCACAACTATAAGTTCATAATGTAAAAGAGACTATTATGCCATCTAATGATATTCTGAAGCAACTGTTCTCAAAGTTTTTAGTGTTAGGAACACTTTATGCTCTTAAAAATTATTGAGTACCACAAAGAAATTTTGTTTATATTTGTTATTGTTATCAATATTTATAAAATTAGAAATTAAAATACCTCCCTATTATTATGAAAATAGTGAACTACTTGAAAGGATCTCAAGGATCCCCAGGGACCTCAGGATCATACTTAGAGAATTATTGCTTTAAAAGAATACCAATGGATCTCAGTGATATGAACAATCTTAAGATCAGTATACTTCAAAACTCATTCACATATTATTCTATGTAATTATTGTTCCTAATCCTCCATAAGTTGTTCAAAATAAAGGACTAAGGCACTGTGCTATAGTCTTTTGACTATTTCTGTGTAAAATATTGTAGATAAAAGCAAAATGCTTAGACTATTCATGAGTTAGCTCTTGTTATTAATACCTGGCTGGCCCACATTCTTTGTTGATAGTACATCTCATAGTTTGTTGTTTTTGTTGCTATTGTTGTTATCTTATTGCATGAAAGGTACCACTGGTAATATGCTTTGTCTTACTTTCAACTACCATCCATCTTCTCTTTGGAGACTTTGCTTTTCTGAGAACTGGTATTCCATGTAATAGGAGTATATTGGCATTAAAACTTTTTGCTTCTGTGTCAGAGAGCAGCTTGGAGTCATCAACAGCACTGCATGATTTCTCAAATGTCATCCTATCCACTATCCTCCTCCTATTCAACTCCCATCCCAGCATATTATCTATCTGCCATGCCTTTCCAAGATGTATGAACTGATGGAATAATGCAAAGGGCTGCTTATCAAACTAAATGTAGGAATTTAAGCAATGAATGCTTCATTCACTTTTTTTTCTCCCTTTGTGTAGTTTGTTAGACCAGTCTCTTATGACTGGCTATGAATCTTGTTAAAAAGTCCCTATAGTGTCCTATAATCAGAATGTCATCTACAAATTAACAACTGTATAATCTTTCCTTTTCTGAGGGATATGTTTTCCATTTGGTTTTGAGTAGAATGTCCACCATGATTCTGGCAAAGGAATTTGTTGAGCATATGTCTCTCTGTGAATGAAGAATGAATATTGCCCAGATAATGACCTTCACTTGAATGACATCTCACTGACTTAGGTCATCAGAAATTCTATCTCTAATTAATGCTGCTATAGACACATGGACAATAAGCTGTTACATCCAGATTTGAATCTTGAGAGAGTTAATAAGATTCTCTTTGGAAAATTGCATCCTAGAATAGAAGATCATCTTTTTTAACATTGATATCTCCCTGGTGTTCTGTGATATGACTGTGTATCACAGAACATTAGGTTTCAAAATAAACCAAATTACAGAAACCCTGAAGAGAAATGGAAAAATGAATGGTGATTGCCATTGGAGTACTACCTATTATCAGTGATAATACAGAAAAAAAAGATATAAAAGATCTTTTAAAATTCATAATCTAAGAAAAGGAGGTGGTCAAGTAATAGGAAAAGAAAAAGGCAGAGCAGATAAGCATAAATGTTGCACTGATAGTCTATAGACAAACATTTATTAAGTGATTATTATTAAAAGCTAGAGGAAAGATTTGGATACATTTTCTATATCAAAGGTCACACATCTAGATAATTCTTAAATGTGTGACTTAATTTGAACTCAGGTCCTCCTGACTCCAGGGCTGGTGCTCTATCCAATGTGCCATCTAGTTACCCCTAAGGCAAATATTTTTAACTTGAGATCAGTAAACATGAGGTTAGTTAAAAAAATTAAATTATTTTGATAACTATGTTTACCATAATTTCTTTGCTTTTAATCCCATATTTTTATGCATTTAGATGCATTATCCTGAGAAAGAGTCCTTGCCATACATGTGTACAAAAGACTTTCCTGATGGACAAAATATTAATAACTCCTGGGCTATTGAATATTTGTTTATGGTCAGAGAAAAGAACCAAACAGAATAAAAAGTCAAGAATTACTTGAAATGTAAACCTATATACCCATATCAATTAAATCTATCAAAGTAATTAGAATATGTACTGATACATACTAGAGCTTCATCACAAAATTGTTCTCAGAATCTCCATGAATGAAAATGGTTCTTCCCATTATTTCACTTAACAAAAGGTTTCCCATTCTTCTAGCACTAAGTCTAGAATTAAATTATTTATTTCTTTAATTGAAATTTTAATTTATTTTTCCAATTACATGCAATGTTGATTTTTCAGTATGCATTCATTTACAAATTTATAAGTTCCACATTTTTCTACTCTCCTCCCTTTCCTCATAGTAACAAACCATCTGGTAAAAGTTATACATGTACATTTGCATTTAACATATTTATATATTAGTCATGTTGTGAAAGAGGAATAAGAACTGAGGGTAAAGAAAAAAACATGAAAAAGGAAAGAAAAATCTAAAAGAAGTTTTATAAAATGAACATAGTATACTTTGGGTTTTTTTTCCTCCTCTAGATAGGGATGGGATTGTCCCCTAGCAGGATTCTCAGGGTTGTTCTTGATATCTGAACTGTTGAGAAGAGCTGTCTCCATCAGTGTTGATCAACTCACATTGTAGTTAATGTGTACAATGTTCTCTTTGGTCTGCTGATGTCACTCAGTATCAGATCCTACAAGTCTTTCTGTGCTTCTCAATTCAGCTTCTCATTATTTCTTATAGAACTATAGTACTCCAAAATATTCATATACTATAACTTGCTCAGCCATTGCCCATTAATGGGCATCCCCTCAACTTCCAATTCTTTGCCACTACAAAAATAGCTGCTATAAATAATTTTTGAGTATTCCCCTTTTTTTATGATTTCTTTGGGAAAAAGAACTAGCATTGGTAGTACTGGATCAAAGGGTCTGATCATCTTTATTGCTTTTTGGACATGGTCCAGATTGCCCTCCAGAATAAATGGATCAGTTCACAACTCCACCAACAGTGTATTAATGTACCAATTTTCTCACAACCTCTCAAAAATTGATCATTTTCCTTTTTTGTCATTTTAGCTAGTCTAATCTGTATGAAGTTGTGTCTTAAAGTTTTTTTTTAATTTACATTTCTCCAATCAATAATGATTTGGAGCATTTTTCCATAAGACTATAAATATCCTTAATTTCTTCATCTAACAACAGCTTGTTCATATCCTTAGACCATTTATCAAATGGGAATGAGTTGGAATCTTATAAATTTGATTCAGT
Source organism: Macrotis lagotis (assembly GCF_037893015.1). NCBI lineage: Eukaryota > Metazoa > Chordata > Mammalia > Peramelemorphia > Peramelidae > Macrotis > Macrotis lagotis. Next base: position 570,378,339 of record NC_133666.1, read on the forward strand.
TATCTATATATTTTAAATTGAGTCCTTTATAAGAAATACTAGTAGTCAAAAATGTTTCCCAGTTTTCTGCTTCCCTTGTAATCTTGACTAGATTGGTTCTGTTAGTGCAAAACTTTTTTTTTAATTTAATATAATCAAAATCATCCATTTTGCAATTTATAGTGTTCTCTATTTCTTTTTTGGACATAAATTTCTCCCTTCTCCAAAGATCTAACAACAGATTATATCTTGTTCTCTTAATTAGTCTATAACATCACCCTTCATGTCGAAATCCTGTATCTGCTTCCACCTTATTTTGGTATGGGGTATGAAATTTGGATCTATGACTAGTTTTTGGTCATACTATTTTCCAGTTTTCCCAGAAGTCTTTGTCTAATAGTGAATTTTTATGCCCCAAACTAATGCCTTTGAGTTTTTCAAACACTAAATTACTATAGTCATTCACTACTGTTTCTTTTTTTACCTACTCTATTACACTGTCCATTACCTTATTTCTTTTTTTAATCTCAAACTTTCATTTTTTTCATATAAACTTTCATTTTTAAAATAGTATTTTTCCAATTACCTGTAAAGACAATATTTAGCATTCATTTTTAAATTTAAATATTTTATTAATTTGTTTTTCCAACTACATGCAATAGGTTTTTACCAATCACTTTTTTCAAGGTTTCATGTTTTACAATTTTCTCCCTCCCTTACTTCCCTACCCCCTCTCCCTGAAAGAAAGCAATCTCATATAAGCTCTTTATTTATAACCATTATAAACATAGATTGATATTAACCATGGTGTGAGAGAAGAATCAGATCCAAACAGAAGAAAGAAAACATTAGAGAGAAAAAAAAGACAATACATAAGACTACTTAAAAAATTGAAGATAATAAGCTTTGATCTTCATTTTAATTCCACAGTTCCTTCTCTGGATCTGGATGATGATTTTCAACACAAGTTTTTTTAAAATTGTCTTTGATTATTGCATTGTTGAAATGAATAAGTCCTTCATTATTGATTAGAGAAATTCAAATTAAAACAACTCCAAGGTATTACCTCAGACCTATCCAATTGGTTAAGATGACAAAAAGGGAAAATGATCAAGGTTGGAGAGGTTGTGGGAGGTTTGAGACTTTAATGCATTGCTGATGGAGTTGTGAAGTGATCCAACCATCCTGGAGAGCAATATGGAACTTTGCCCAAAGAACAATAAAGCTGTTCATATTCTTTGACCCAGCAATTCCAATTCTAGTTCTATATCCAGAAGAAATAAAAAAAAATGGGAGGTCTCACATGTTCCAAAATATTCATAGCAGCACTTTTTACTAGTGGAAAAGAATTAGAAATTGAGGGAGGTGTTATAGTACATGATATTATGGAACCATATAAGAAACCTTAAATGGTTAGACTCTAGAGGAGCATGGAATTTATAGGATCTGATGCTGAGTGAAGGGAGCAGAACCAAGAAAACAATGTACACGTTAACAACAATATTGTGAGATGATCAACCCTGATGGATGCAGCTGCTCTCAGCAGTTCAGAGAGCTGGTCTACTAGGACAACCCTAATAGACCAGCTGTGGACAATGTTATCCCCATCCAGAGGAAGATAAACAAAACAAAACAAAAATCTGACTGTTTGCTACTGGGGGAGGACATGGGAAAGGAGCATGGAAGGAAATTTTGTAACTTAGAAATATGCATAGATATATGGATGAATGTTAAAATTTTTTCTTAATATCTATTTGGAAAAATTAAACATCAATAAAAATTAATTCATCCAAAAAAAAAAAGAAATTAACAAGTCCATCATGATACTGTTAATGTATATATTTTTCTTCTGGTCCTGCTCATTTCACTCAGTCTCAGTTCATGCACATCTTTCCAGATTTTTCTGAAATCCTATCCCTCATGATTTCTTATAGGAAAATGGTTTTCTATATATTTATATATATATATATATATATATATATATATATATATACATATATATATATACATATGCCACATATTACATATATATTATGATATATATATATATAACCATATAATCATAAAAAACCATAATCATAAATTCCTTCCACCCTTGCTTCCCTCCCTCCTCCCTTCAGCAGTGAATAGTGTACATACACATTTGTATTTAAAATGTTTACAGATGCAGCAGTTAGGTGATGCAGTGTATAGAGCACTGGCCCTGGATTCAGGAGGACCTGAGTTAAAATGTGGCCTCAGACACTTAGTAAATACCTGTCTGACCTTAGGCAAGTCACTTAACCCCATCGCCTTGGGGGAAAAAATGTTTGCAAATTAGTCATTTTGGTGTGAGGATTTGGGACTAAGGGGGAAAATAACATGAGGTAGAAAAGAGTTACATAAGAGAAATTTTTAAAAAGTGAATGTAGTGTTCAATCACATTCTTAAGGGTTTTGTTTTGTTTTGTATTGCTTATTTTTTCTTCTTCTGGCTGGGGATATCATTATCTGTAGCTGTAGCTACTGTAGCTACAGCTGTAGCTGTAGCTCTAATAGGGTTGTCCTAACTCTCTGAACTGCTTAGGAGAGCTGCATCCATTGAGGCTGTTCAACTTAAATGTTGCTGTTAATTTATACACTGTTTTCTTATTCTGCTGCCTTTGCTCATCATCAGACCCTGTAATTATTCCATGCTTCTCTAGAGTCCGACCATTCATGGTTTCTTATGGAACAATAGTATTGATAACATTAGTATATCATAACATGTTTAGCCATTCCCCAATTGATGGGCATCCCTTCAATTTCAAATTCTATTACACTACAAAAAGAAGTGCTAAAAAAATTTTGGAACATGTGAGACTTATCATTTTTTATGATTTCTTCTGGAAAGTGGCTTAAAATTGGAATTGCTAGATCAAAGGATATGATCAATTTAATTGCTCTTTCAGCAAAGTTCCATATTGTTCCCCAGAATGGTTGGATCACTTCACAATTCCATCAATAATGCATTAATGTTTCAATCCTCCCACAACCTCTCCAATAATGAAAATTTCCCATCTTTGTCCTCTTAGCCAATATGACAAGTATGAGATGATTCCTCATAGCTGTTTTAATTTGTATTTCTCTAATCAGTAATGATTTGTAGTACCTTTTTCATATGATTACATAGAGTTTTACTTTCTTCATTTGAAAACTGTCTCTTCATATCCTTTGGCTATATATCACTTGGGGAATGACTTGCAACCTTATAAATTTGATACAATTCTCTATATGTTTTAGAAATGAGACCTTTATCAAGACCCCAAGCTCCAAAAATTGTTTCCCAACTTTGTTTTCCTTCTAATTTTGGCAGTATCGATTTTTATTAGTGCAAAAACCTTTTTAAATTAAATATAGTCAAAATCACCTATATTGCACTTTATAATGTACTCTATTCATTGTTTGGTCATAAAGTTATCCCCTTTCCATAAATCTGACAGTTAGAGTATTTATTGGTCTCTTAATTGCTCTATGGCATCACTCTTTATGTCTAAATCATGTACCTACTTCAATCTTATTTGGTATAGAATGTGAGATACATAATTTTAATCATACTATTTTCTAGTTTTATCCAAAGTTTTTGTCAAATAATGAGTTCTTATCCAAAAGATAATGTTGTCAAGTTTGCCAAACTCATTTGTTGTCATTTGCTTCTGTATCATTACATGTAATGATTGTTGATTATTTTCGATAGATACTGTTTATTATTCTAAAGGAAACTTCATTCATTCCTACACTCTACTATTTTTTATAAGAACAGGAATTGTATTTCATTAAATGTTTTTTCAGTCAGATAATCTTTTAAGATTGATTGTTGATATGGTTAATTATGTTGATTTTTTCCCCTAATATTGAATAATTCTTGCCTACCTGGTACAAATCCTACCTGATTATGGTGTATTATCCTTGTTATAATCTCTCTGCTAAAATTTTATATATGACTTTTTAAAAATAGATATAACTTTTGCATCAATTTTCATTAGGGAGATTGATCTATAATTTTCTTTGTTTTGACTCTTCTTGATTTAGGTATCAGCATCATAATATTACAAAAAGAATAAGGCAGAATTCCTTCTCCTATTTTTCAAAAATACTTTATATAGAATTGGAATTAATTGTTCCTTAAATATTTGGGTGAATTCATTTTGAAAACCCATTTGTACCTTTATCTTTTTTATGCAGTTACTGATTAGTTTTTAAATTTCTGTTTATGAAATGGGGTTATTTAAATATTTTGTTAATACTTCTTTTAATCTGGGTAGCTTATATTTTTGTAAATATTCATCCATTTCACTTAGATTGTTAAATTTATTGGTATACAGTTGGACAAAATAGCTCTTAAATATTAATTAAATTTCCTCCTCTGAGAGAGGAAGGTTGAAGTCTCCCACTATTTTCATTTTTTTCTATTTATGTCTCCCTCTAATTTTTTTTAGCCTCTCTAAAAATTTGGATGCTATTAGAGCATATTATAAACTGCAAAATGAATGATTTTGACTATATTAAATTAAAAAGTTTTTGCACTAACCAAATCAATGCTGCCAAAATTAGAAGAAAAGCAGAAAGCTGGGAAACAATCTTCAGAACCAGGAGTTCTAATAAAGGTCTCATTTCTGAAATATATAGAGAATTGCATCAAATTTATATGGTCACAAGTCATTCCCCAAATGATAAATGGTCAAAGGATAGGAACAGACAGTTTTCAAATGAAGAAATTAAACCTATATATGATCATATGAAAAATGCTCCAAATGAGTATTGATTAGAGAAATGCAAATTAAAATAAAAAGGAGGTATCATCTCACACCTATTAGATTGGCCCAGATGAGAAAAAAAGGAAGATGATCAATGTTGGGGAGGTTGTGGGAAGATTGGAACACTGATGCATTGCTGGGGGATTTATGAATGGATCCAAACTTTCTGGACAGCAATATGGAACTATGTCCAAAGAGCAATAAAACTGTTCATACCCTTTGACCCAGAAATTTCAATTCTAGGACTATATCCATAAGAAATTTTTAAGAAATGGGAAAAGTCCTACATCTTGCAAAATATTCATAGGAGCCCTTTTTGTAGTGGCAAAGAATTGGAAATTGAGGGGATGTCCATCAATTGGGGAATGACTAAACAAGTTATGGTACATAAATACCATGGAATATTATTGTTTGATAAGAAACCTTAAATGGTTGGATTCTAGAGAAGAATGGAATGACTTATGGGATATGATGTTGAGCAAAAGGAGTAGAGCCAAGAGAACAACATACATATCCACATTATGAAATGAACAACCTTGATGGAAGCAACTCCTCTTGACAGTCCAGAGAGCTAAGGCAACTGTATTTAACTGTTTATGGAGTATATAATACCCAACCAGAAGAAACTAAGCAAAACAAACCCACAGGGAAAAAACCCAACCATTCTGAATCTGATGAACACTTTATGAAAAATATCATTTATGTATCTCTTTCCCTTAATCCTATTCCTCATGCCAAAAATTATTATATTTGTTTAACAAAATATGTGTGTAAAATGCTAACTTATTCCTTGCTTAGGGGAGGGGAGGTGAGAAGGGACAACTTGGAAGGTCTAGGGTAAAGGTCTGCTGCACCATGGTGAAAAAAAAGCAAATTGGCCCCAACAATCCAAGAAGAGAGAGTAGGTTAACTGGGTAAGTGCCAATGGCAGTGATTTCTAGACCTCTCAGCCCAGAGAATGCCAAGGACAACTTGGAAGATCAGCAGGATAAGTCTGCTGCACTGGAGTGAGAGTGGAACACAGTTTAGTGCAAGGCTCAGCAAATGCAGACCCAACCCCAACTGATCAGGAATACATCTCAGGAGTCACTGAATCAGCAGAGGCAGTTGCTTCCATAGCTCTCAGGCCATAGACAATTAGATCAGAATGTGATTATAGGGGTTTCTTAGTTATCATTGAAGTATGACTCTGTGGCTTTTTTCCCACCCAGATGTGGGTTGTAGTCATGATTCCAAGTCCCAGGAAAAGGAGTAGAAGCACAACAAACCATAAAACTGCAGTAGAACAGGGACCCTTCTCACAATTCCATTGGCAGAAGGTAGTACTTGTGGTAATTCATAGGCCAGAACACAAGGCAGGAGAGAGGTTCAAACAACTCCTTGGAAGACTTCAGAAGAATTGAAAACTTACAAATCCCTAGAAGCATGTCTGAAAACAGCTGCAAAAAACCCCATAGCTTGATTTTCAGCATCCTGCAAGAAGTGGTCTCCCTTAACAAAGATTAAGACTCAAGTTTTAGGCTGGGGAAATGAGCATACAACAGAAGGCAAAAATAAATTTGACCATACAAAATTACTATGGTCAATAGGGAGATCAAAATATACAATAATAAGATAATATCTCTATATCCAAATCTTCTAAGAAAAAATTATGAATAGGTCTCAGTCAATGGAAGAACTCAAAAGGGCTTTTGAAAATCAAGTAAGTGGAAAAATTGGGAAGAGAAATGAAATTGTGGGGAAATAATGAAATACAAATCAGTAAATTGGAGAAAGACATACAAAATAAGACAGAAGAAAAGAAATGTTAAAAACCAAACTCAGTCAAATGGAAAATGAAGTCCAAAAATTCAATGAAAACAATACTTTAAAAAGTAAAAATGGACAAATGGAAAAGGAGATACAAATATTCACCAAAGAAAATAGTTCCTTAAAATATTGAATTGAGCAAAAGGAAACTGTCACTTTGTGAAAAATGAAAAAACAATAAAACTAAATTGAAAGAATGGGAAAAATAGAAGAAAGAGTAAAATATCTCTTTGGAAAAACATATGACCTAGAAAAAATACATCCAGGAGAGATAATTTTAAAATTATTGACTACCTGAAAGTTATAATCTAACAAAAGAGCCTAGATATCATTTTTCAAGAAACTCTCAAGGCAAACTGCCCTGATACTCTAGAAGCTGAGGGCAAAATAATATTGAATGAATTCACTAATCACCTCCTGAAAGAGATCCCAAAATGAAAATTGCCAGTAATATTAAACCCAAATTTCAGAATTCCCAGGTTAGAAAGACAATATTGTATGCAATCAGAAAGAAACAATTCCATTATTGTGCAGTCACGTTTTTAGCACCTTCTATATTAAGGGATTGTTAGGGCTTAGAATATGATTTTCCAAAAGAGAAGAATCAACCACTCAACAAAATTGAGTATACTCTTTCAGGGAAAAAATGTACATTTAATGAAATAGGGGACTTTCAAACTTACCTGATGGAAAGATCAGAGAAGAACAGAAAATGTTATCTTTAAATATGAGACTCAAGTGAAGCATAAAAAAAGTAAACAGGGATGTCATATATTATGGGACTTGATGATAATTGAACTGCCTATATTCCTGCATGGGTAGATGATACTGATAACACATCAGAATTTTCTCATTTATTAGGACAGTTAGAAGTGTGTGTGTGTATGTATATATATATATATATATATATATATATATATATATATATATATATATATATGAAAGAGGAATGTTCTGGGAAAGGGAAAGGTAAAATGGGAGGGGGAGTTAATGAGATTTACTCTCATTAAAATTGGCTCCAAGAGGGGATAATGTATAATCTCAATTGGTTATAACAATATTTCTTATTCTAGAAAAAAATAGAAGGGGAAGGTAATGGGAGAAATGATAGTAGGGATGATAGATGTAAACATGTTTTAGGATGAAAAGAGTGAGAATTGAATAAAAGGGGGTAGGGGGAATAAGAAGGAAATATAATTAGTAATTCTAACTTGTGGAAAAAATATTGAAACAAAGTTTCTGATATAGGACTCATTTCTCAAACATAGAGAACTGAATCAAATTTACAAAACAATAATAGGAGTTATTCCACAATTGATAATGATAAAAAGATATGAACAGTTTTCAGATGAGATTTTCATTGCCAACTCATTACTGATTGGAAAATCAATTGAAGGACAATTCTGAGGTACTACTTAATACTTATTGAATTAGCTAGTAAGACAGAAACAGAAAATGACCTAAGTTGGAGGAGATAAAGAAAAGATGAGACATTAATGCACTGTTGAAGGAGTTGTGAAATGATTTGAAATTCGGTAAAGTTAGAACAATGTCTAAAGAGCTATAAAATCATGTCTAACCATTGACCTAGTAATCTAAAGTCATAATTAACTAAAATTTCAATAAATCAAGATCTTGTCAAGATTTATATATGTGCAGATGCTCTAAGTATCTTCTTTTTGACCCAATAGAAATACAACCCTCATAAGCAACATCACTTCATGATCTATTTATACCCATATCCTCTAAGCTCAAACCTTCAACTGTTTTCAACCATCTTTAGCTACAATACTGTCTAAAATTTCAATAATTTCATGATCATCTTCCAACATATTCTCTTTATAACTGTTTCTTTTTACTATCCTGAGAGAAATACAATTCTCAGATGTAAATAGTTTAATATTCTAGATTAGCATTTTCCCTCTTTCATGAAACTTTTGAGTCATGTATTTGAAGAACAAATTTTATATTCAGTTCTGGTCATTTTATCAGAAAGTTTTGGAAGTTTTCTATCTCATTGAAAATCTATCTTTCAGGGGCGGCTAGGTGACACAGTGGATAAAGCACCGGCCCTGGAGTCAGGAGTACCTGATTTCAGATCTGGCCTCAGACACTTAATAATTACCTAGCTGTGTGGCCTTGGACAAGCCACTTAACCCCATTCCATTGCCTTGCAAAAACTTAAAAAAAGAAAAGAAAAAAAAGAAAATTTATCTTTCCCTTGAAAGAGCATGCTGAATTTTGCAAGGAAGTTGATTTTTGGTTGTAATCTAAGGTCCAATGCTCTCTGGAATATCAAATTCCAGGCCTCCTGATTCCTTAAGTTTGAAACTGAAAATGCTGTGTAATTTTGTTGATATTTAAATTGCTTCTTTTTGACTGCTTTTAGTAGTTTCTCATTTAACTAAGAATTCTGATAACTGGATACAATATTCCTTGGAGTTTTTAATTCTGCAGTCTCTTTCTGAAAGTGCTTGATAAATTCTTTCAAGGATTATTTTGTTTTCTTGTTCTAAGATATTAATATAGCTTTCCATGATAATTTCCTGAAAGATATTTTCCTGGTTCATTTTTTTAATCTAAGCTTTCAGGTAGAACAAATAATTTATAATTATCTCTCCTGTATCTATTTTCCAGGTCATTTGTTTTCTTAAAAGATATTTTGTACTTTTTTTCTATTTTTTTAGTCTTTTGGTTTTGTTTGAAGGAATTTTGGGGTCTCATAAAGTCATTAGTTTCCATTTTCTAATTTTCAGAGTATTTTTTCAGTTAGCTTTTGTGTTTTCTTTTCCAGTTGGTTAATTTTTTTTACTTTTAAATTAATTGTTTTCTTTTTCCAGTTGGCTATTTTTTAATGAGTTGCATTCTTTTTTCAATTAGCTGATTTCATTTTTTGATGAGCTATATTATTTTTCCAGTTGGTCATTTTTCTTTTAAAAGTTGATTTCTTTAGTCAATCTTTTATAATTCTCCTACATGGATCCTGTTTCTTTTTCCATTTTTCTTCTTCCTCTCTTCTTTAGTTTTAAAAATCTTTTTCTGCTCTTCCAAGACATTTTAAATTTGAGGACATTTCATAAACTCCATTGAGATTTCACATTTGGGCATCTTCTGTGTTTTCTTCTACTTTTTAGATAGCATTTTTATTATCACTGTCAGGATAACTTTTTATAATTAGCTTTTTTTTTTTTTTGCTCATTTTGATAGCTGAACTCTGCTCTTGTGCCACAGGGCATATAATCCCAAGCTTTTTTGTGTGGGGACTGGGATCTGCTACCAGGTATTGCCTGTGCAGTTTGTTTCCTTCTTTGTGCCAAGGCTGGGTCAATACAGTGATTTCTTCCCAACCCATTTCCATCTGTTGCCTAAGTGTTCCCAGGTTTCAAATTTTGTCTAGGATTGGGACCCTCTCTGATGGCCTATTTTCAAACTGGCTTTCTGAGCAAGGAGAAGAACTGTATTGTGGCTAAGAAGCCCCTTCATTACTTGCCCGCTTTCCTATCTATGTTGGGCTATACTTTTCCTTTACCCCAGAAGAAACAGAACTTTACTGAAAATCCCCCATTATATCTTCAGTTAAAAACTAATTTTGCTGCTTTTATGGTGGGATCCATAGCTTTAAAGTCTTTGTAGAGTCTTCATTTACAATTCTGTCTGGAAAAGCTCCCAAAGTTTCCTGGCTTTGTGCCACCATCTTGTCTGTGCCTCAGAAGTCTCACTCAATTCTTTATGAAAAATTTCATAATTTATCCATTTGAATGTCAGCACTGCTGTATATCTATTCCTTGAACATGTCATATTATTGAATTATGTATTATATTTATGATATAAAACTATATGATAGTTATACAGTAACTGTAACTATATTATATTTTTTGTGTTTTCCTCTGATTAGATATTAAGTTCTTTGAAGATAGTTTTTTATTTCCTTCACTTCCTATATTTCACTTCAGTTTGTTTACAGGCATTTTTTCAGTATTTACTTTGAATATAGCAATGGAAAAAGTACTGAGGGATACACAAAGTTTTACAAGGGACATATGGGTCATACAATGCAAAATAAGTGGGATGTGAAATCGGGAAGATCTGAGTCCAAAGCTGACCTCAGTCACTTACTAAAAGTATGATTCCAGACAAGTCACTTATCATGTCTGTTTTTGTTTCCTTATCTGTAAAATAGGGAAAATAATAATAACTACCTCTCAATGTTGTTTATTAGCCTAAAATGAGACAATATGCATCAAGATCTTTATAAACATTAAAATGCTATATAAATGCTTGTAATTGATATTAATATTACTATAATTATTGTTATAGGTAATCCATAATTTTTGCCTTTTCAATCAAGGAGATAACAGACAGGTGAACAATTCTGATACGCAATAATAGATGATGAGTACCAAAAGCACCAGTGAGTTCTGAGAGATAAAAAGTTTCATTATTAACTTAGGTTACAGAAAAAGTTTTCTGAATAGTATAGCATTCCCGAGAATAGGGGACAGAGTGTGAGCAAGAATATGGAACCAGGAAAGTGCAAGACATATTCAGAATAGAGGTATTAAATAGTACAGAATACATAGTACAGAATGGTCTAAGATAAAATTGGCAAAGTATATTGGTTTCAGATGATAGAGCCTTTATCTCATCTCTCCTAACCCCTTGCCTTATCCAAAGTGCATGGGATTATGGAGTCCGATGGATGTGAAAGAATATTTCCTCCTAATTTTACAGAGAAAAATATTGATGTCAGAAAAGTGAGATAACTTATTATTTACTAGTTAGTGGAAGAACTGGAACTAGATTCTGGTACCCTAACCTTTAGTGATCATACAACACTTTTATCAGTTATACGTCCACTTGGACAACTGAAAAAATGTGGATCATGTCAAGTTGAGGAGGAACACTCTACAGTGTATTAGTAATTTCTTTTTTTGCACAGTGACACAGTGATAGGTCCAATGGGAGTCTTTGTCAATTGCTTGTAAAAGAGAACAAGAAGCTCCTTTTATTTTATCAGTTACATTTAACATCTGTTGACTTCAACATAGCTTAAAAAAATCATTTTGGCTGTCCTTAGGATTAGCATAAGTCTCTACTCATTCTGACTTTCAGTAATCTGCTAAATATAAGCACCCATTTCTATTTTAATTAAATAATTAATGGTCATTTGTGTTTTACATGTGCCCAACATTGTGCTAGTATGCACTGGAGAAACAAATCAAAAAGTGACAAAATAAGCTCCTCAAGGAGTTTAGGTACTAATAAGGGAGACAGCAGCATGAAAAAATATATTCAGAATAAATGCAAAGAATACAAAATAGATGAATAATAGCTAGGAAGGAAAAATGCTAATACTTGGACAAGGAGAGGGTTTTATGAAGAAAATTTATTTTTCATACCATAATTGTGCAGTGTCTTGAATTTTTTTTACATTTACAATACTCTAAGATATTTAAGTATTTGGTCATCATTAGATATATATTCCACCCCTAATAAGAACACAGTATTTCTATATTTTAAATTTTAGTCTAGAAATCCAAATCTTTCTCATAGATGATCTTGTTAGCTACCCATTTAGTTCCAAAAATGTATTTTTCTTCTGAATTTCCCAGATTTTATTGGAAAATAAAAACCCCATAACCTAAACCTTTAAAGTCTTCAATTACCTTTGACTTGAAAATCTAGTGGTGTTTTTTACAGTCCTGGTAAGATCATTTCTCTCACCATGAATCACTAAGGACTGTTAGTGGCTGTCAAGTTTGACAGGCCCTGGGACAATTCATTAGGTCTAAAATATATTAAATTGGAGGATAGCAGACATCATTCAGTACAAGTTAGAAAATGACAACTTTGGTAGTACTAACTGAATGTTACCAATGATCATTACCTATATACTTTTCCTCTGACCCTTACTGAATGACCTTTGTCCAGGAGGCACCTATAACTTTTCAAAATATTTTATTTGAGCAAAAGAAATGTTTTCTCCTCTGAGTATTTCTCTAGCTCTACCCCCTACAAAAGAAGTCTTATAGCAATTATAAAACTCCAAATATTTACTGTTCCTTTTCAATATCCCATTCCTTCACTTTAGAAAATGTGATTGATTATAGAATCCTCAGAAACCCTTTCTCCATTCCTTCCAGGTATAATTCCTTGATAAGAGAGGGAATGAATAAGACCAATTCTTTTAGCCCCTTCCTATAGTAAGGAAATGAGTACACCCTTTCATGAATATAGATGTAATCCAGAGTTATTTTGTGTGCTTTTGCTAGTATGTGGAAGATATGACTATGTATCAGTGAGAGAATTCTGAGGTCACATAACATAACTACTTAAGGGATAGAGTTGATGTCAATGCTTCTTGGTAGACCATCTTGTTTTGACTTCAGATTCTTCAACAAAGACAAACTGAGAAATCTACAGAGATTTAGAGAAACATTATTTGATTTTTACTTTTATCACTTAAAGACTTTGGAGCAGGGAAAGAGAACTTCTTATGTCAGATTAAGTCCTCTCCATCTTAACTGAAATTTTATTTTGTTTATTCATTTGAATATTTTCTGATATATATTCAAATTTGTCGAACTTTAATTTCTGTTTGCAGTTTAATTGTACAAATGGATTTGCCAGACATTTGCTATTATTCATGATCTTTATGTTAACTATTGTCTGGTTGAAAGAAGATTGGCAGGTATAAATTTGACACTACCCTCCCTGTTAAAAATGACCATGAAAGGAGTAGTTTTTTTTTTTTCCCTTAATCTATTATACCATTAGACCAATGGTACTGGAAAAGGGCAGATAAATTATTTTTTAACCCTATACTCTTATTAACAGGTGAGAGATTCTGCTAAGGATAATCTCATAGTCCTTTACATATTCCCCCAAGGTAGAAATAGTCATCTCCCTTAAAGGTGTATTAGACATATTACATTTTGCTCCCTATACTGGTTAAATATGGGTACTTTATTCTTATCATTTTTCTTGATAATTGTCTTTGTAAATTGCTTACCATGTCATGAGGGCTCAATCACTAGAGTTCATGATAAGATTTTGCTTAATTATGGTGGGATTCTTTTTTGGGAGGGGAGGGAATAGGGGGAGTGAGGTTAGAGTGCATTCTTGACAGAAAGTATATACTGCAAGACAGAGAACTGATCTCAGAACCAGGAAGACAAAAATTAAAAAGTGGATGATAACTTATTTGGTTTTTGATGTTCACTATCCCTTAGCAGTTTTCTGCCAAAGTTATTTTCAAATAGAAAGTATCCAAAGTTATTCTTATGACCTCTTCCTACAATTTTTCTCTTTTTTCTGTTTAGAGAATTTTTATTTTTCTTGTTTTGAAAGTTTTCTGACGATTTTATATTTTGGCCTCCAGAGTCCCTGTCATCTTTAACATAAGTCAGATACATCCATGACCAAGCAAATGCCTGTTTAAACTGCAAATCTATCTAGATATAAATATATTAGAAATTTTGATGGAAATAAAAAGTCCTCAAATAACAAAAGTAAAAATATACATTCTATTTGTTTGCAATAACTGAGTGATACTTGGAAGCAGATTTTAGAGCCTCCTACTCAGGAGGTAGTATTCACTTTTTTGCAAAGATATGAGATATGTGCAGCAAAGAATGAGTATATTTAATATAACAAATGTACTTAAATCTATGCTCATTATAATGGGTGAATCTGATACTATCTCTAGTTGAAAATACCCTGATATTGGGAAATATTGAAGGCAAAAGAAAAAGTCAATAGCAGAGGATTTAATGGTTAGATAGGGCTATGGAAGTAAGAACATTAACTTGGACAGAATTCAGGACATACTATAGGTAGAAGAACCTGGTGTGCTATGACATGAGATCATGAGTCAAACTTGACCAATTAAGTGAATAAAATTATTTAGGTCTAAAACTATAGAGTCTATATAACCAAATGGAATGTAAAAATCCATGAAAATTAAGAAAGGGGGGATATACTCATCTGATGACTTAGCTATTTATTTCAAGCATCTATCAAAGTTGAAAAGTTTACAAAATACTAAAAGTTATTCAAATCTCTGAGTCAAATTCTGCCTGCAGATAAATACTTTCAAATTTATCCAATTTTCATAAGTATATTGTGGGACAAAGATTAAGAAAACTTCTTTCTGAGTACATAAATAGGTCCCTGAAGTCAATTGGAATTTTCATGGGTAGGATTGCTCATTTAGAAGATAGGACTCATTTTTTTTCATCTACCTCTTATCTATGCTGCTAATCCATACTCCTTTGAAGTTAATACTCCATGCATAGACCATCTCCATAGGACAGAGGCTGTTTTGTAAGGCCACTTTTTACAATAAATTTTAATCCAAGTTTCAGAAGACTCATTAGGAGATTTTCTAACAGAGTAAAACAATTAACTAGAGGAGATCAGGTATTTGAGACCTTTAAGCAAATATCAGATAGAAACTGAGAGGATCTAAAGTTGCCCATGAAGCAACAAAGATATAAGCCTTTGGACAAAAGGAAAATAAAAAGCTTAAACTTGCTTTGAAAAAAATTTAGCATACTTTGATTAATAATAGGGATCTGACTATTTACTGAATAGTCAGCAAAGATTCAGCAAAGAAGCATAATAAAATTATTGGGGAAGGTGGTGCATGAGAAGAAAGAAGGGCAGTGGTTTATGTTGCCTAACAAGCTTACTTAATAGAGAAATATCACACTTTATACCACAACATATATTTAGTGCTGTAAAAATCTGTCATCACTTTAATTTTGAAGACAGAGAAACCAAGACCAAAATGTTTTGGTTTTAACTTGTGTTAACTGTTGAAATAAGTTACAAAGAAGGGTTTGTTTTTTTTTGTTTTGTTTTGTTTTGTTTTGTTTTTGCAAGGTAATGGGATTAAGTGACTCACCCAAGGTCACACAGCCAGGTCATTATTCAGTGTTTGAGGCCAGATTTGAATTCAGATCCCCTTGACTCCAGGGCCAGTGCTCTATTCACTGCTGCCCCCCAAAGAAGAGTTTGAACAAAGGTATTCTATCTCTATTATCTTATAAACTTCTCAACACAGGAGATTCTTGATGTGAGCTCCAATTCTTACTAAATGGAACAAACTTTATCTTCTGAATACTCAGTTTCCTTAAATATAAAGTTAGAGTAATACTTGCACCTATCTTGGAAAATTGCTGTTTAGAGAGTGTTCTTTAATGCTTAAAGAAATATATAAAGATTGGCTATTGTCATTATTATTGATAACAATTACTTCTACTTTAGAAAAATAATAGATAGATAGATAGATAGATAGATAGATAGATAGATAGATAGATATATGATTGATAGAGGAAGCATTTCTAAAGTGTTCATTTTTTATTGCTATGGATTAGGGATACCAAAAAATAAAAAAAAACACAAGAGACAGTACCTTCCTTCTAGGAGATTACATTCTAATAGAGGAAGACAAATCACAAAGAACTGAAAAATGGATGAGTCTGGGGTCACTTTTTTAACTTTTTGCAAGGCAATGGGGTTAAGTGGCTTGCCCAAAGCCACACAGTTAGGCAATTATTAAGTGTTTGAGGCCAGATTAAACTCAGGGACTCCTGACTCCAGGGCCAGTGCTCTATCCATTGCATCACCTAGCCACCCCTGAGGTCATCTTGGTGTTGGCCTTTAGCTCAGATTCTAGCTGGTTTTCACTAGGAGAGAAAGACAAACTGAGCTGACACTGGCTGCTGCTGGAGGGAATGGATGGAATGTAGAAAAAGAAGAGGTTTCAGAACTTGATTTTCTGGGAAATGAAATTTCCCATCCAAGAAAGACAAAGCTATGATTTTAGGGAGTGGCCTGAGTTGACTATTCTCACAAACACAATAATTCAGAGCTAGCACTACAACCAGGTAAAATAATATATGGAACTCATATATCTCTCTCTCCTTGTTAAACAGATGTCACTAAGAAGACTATAGCAATGATAGTATATATCTTTCTGGAAAGTGAATACAAATTCAAGGGACAATTCAGATTTCTTGTCATTTTCAGTAATTTATCACCACCTTCCACCCATCCTCACCCCTACTGCACAAGTACAGAAAGAGTAACTGCTACCTTTGTTAGACAGTGAAGATTCTCATACACAAGCTAGGGGAAATTAGCATCATTCCTATCATATAAATTTTTTTTTAAATTGCTATATTTTTCTTTTCTTTCTTTCTTTCTTTCTTTCTTTCTTTCTTTCTTTCTTTCTTTCTTTCTTTCTTTCTTTCTTCCTTCCTTCCTTCCTTTCTTCCTTTCTTTCTTTCTTTCTTTCTTTCTTTCTTTCTTTTTTTAGTTTTTGCAAAGCATTGGGGTTAAGTGGCTTGCCCAAGGCCACACAGCCAGGTAATTATTAAGTGTTTGAGGCCAGATTTGAACTCCTGACTCCAGGGCTGGTGCTCTATCCACTGCGCCAATTAGCCACCCCAAATTTGTTATATTTTTCTTCAAAATACATTATATATTGAAAGGGAGAATAAGAAAAATCTTAGAATTTAAGTCACAACTATATTTTTTCTAAATTCAGTCTAGCATATCAGGTCTGGACCATACCTTGTATGACTCCAAATGGATAATTACACCAGTCAATCTAAGCAAATATAGAATAAAAGAATTGTAGATATTAACAATAGTAAATGCAAGCAGTACTCAAAAAGAATGACAATTCTTCAACACACACAGATATCTAATGGACAGGAAATATTTGCCTCTGGCAACAAGATGGTTGTACAAAATTCATCACAAGCCATAAATATATTTATTGGAATTGAAACACATCAGCAAATACTACCCTTCCACTGACTGTAATGATGGAAGATTCACATTTTTTTAAACTGATGAAAAAGAAAGAATGGTGTATAAAGAAAAAAGAATACCTTAAACTTCTGAAAATAATTTATAGTTTTGAAAAGTCAACAAAAACCTTCAATAGAAGAATTGAAAACTATAAAAGATCTCTGCTTCATAAAATCACCTTAAAGGATAAGGAAAATTTATAGACTGCCTAAGGGTTAAGTGGATTTTCATTTTTTAAGGAATTTTATAAATTGAAAGGTCCAAAATGAGACTTTTACAAAGGAATTAAAACATAATGATTAAAGGTTTCATTTATGGATACTGATGACAATAAAAATGGAAAAAAAAGAAGACTTCAAGGACTTCCTGATCCAAAGGGAATTTTTAGTATAATTAACAAAAACAATATGACATGATAAACAGAAAATGAATTTTTAACAATTTGAATTTGCTAGACAATAGTTGTCATCAAATGTTTTCAACTAAGACATTTATTGACCAAAATTGGTGGTTTTTTTAATCAATACGTTATTACTATAGCTCTTCTTATCAAGTCCTGAAATTTCTCCTTTTTCATTTTATATGTAAATATTTTTGTTCACCAATATTTTACAAACTTTAAGAAAATTTGAAGAAATTTAAAAAATTTTTAAAAAGCAATTTTTTAAAAAAAAAGTTGAAGTTTTGGTAAATGGATAAATTTTATTCACTTTCCCCTACTGCCACATCTTTAAAATGATCTTTTAAAAATCTTTGTTTGCAAAAGATTAAGCAAAAATGCCATGTAATAATTATATTTTATGTTTTGACCTTCACAGTATTCAAGTCACAAAAACTTAAAAAGAATCTTTCAATGATATATTCCTATCATTTAGTAAACTGGACTGAACAATATAAAAATTTGAGATGTAAAAATTATAATTGATTTTACTATTTGGATATAATAACTATTTTGTAAATGAATCATAATGCTTCATGTACTGATTTTATATGCATATGAAAATTCATTATTTATTCTATCTTATGGAGAAGAAATGTTTATGAGTCCCTAAAGTTATTTCAGAGGATTCTTAAAAATCAACTCAGGAGACATATAAAATTGTTTTTCTTAATTTTTTTCTAATAAAAATCTCATGAAATATTTATAACTTGTAAAACAATGAAATGTTAAAGCAATTAGTCTTGTAGAAAACATTTTATGAAATAATGACTAGGACCTTTAAAAAAGTGATTAGCAATATTTTATATCAATAATCTTCATATATTCTAATGATATATATTTTATGCTTTTTTATCAGTTTATATGTTTTCTAGAAAAAATAGATACTCTGTCTTATATTTTCACTTTTATATTTTCACAGACAGTATGGTTTTCTAAATTTAAAGCCGTGGAATTATATGCATTACAATATAATTATCTGATTCCCAAAATAAATTTTTAGTAACCAATACTTCTACTACAATCAAACTACTAATATATGAGTTTGATTTCAAAAATATTGATAGTTCCTAATATGTATCATTTTGTTTTATTCTTATAAATACAAAAGGGAGACTTCTGGCCAAGATGGCAGAGAAAATACAAGTACTGTGCTAAGGTCTCCTGGTTTCTTCTCAAAAATAATATGAAATGAACCTCTTTACAGAAATCTGATGCACAAAATCCAGAAAAAAGAAGCGAGGATAAGAACATCTAACTCAAGGTTTGTCTTCAGAGATCATGGGTGAGCCAGGCATAGAGAGCAGAGAGCCTGACAAGAGGGGTGAAAGCCAGACTAACCTAAAATCAGCCATGGATGTCGCCAACTGGGGCATGGAGGTGTTGGTTGTGGATCTGAAAGGCTGTGGACATGATGGTCTGGGGCTTAACAGCAGGGCTGGAGGGCAAGTTCCAGTGCAGGAGAGTTGCAGACATCAATCGGGGACTCCACTGGTCTGGAGAGCCTCAGAATCCATACCTTCATTTCACCTCTTAACAGAACAAACACAGTGACAGCCTACCTCCCCCCCGCCCCAGGTGTAGGCAACAGAGCTCCCTCAACTGAGAATAGGGAGAGTAATAATCTGGCTCCAAGGCAGAGTACACATTATTCAAGGTTAAAAGTATCCAGCAGCACTGCCTACCCTCTCTAGGCCAAGAGAAAAGGTCTCAAATCGATATCAAAGACATGCTATAGAAAGCAACCAGCACTCCCTACTGGCCAGTCCACATGGAGTTATTAAACTCAGTGAGCAAAGCCTCTAGGGTTCACCAAACCTCTGGGAGCTAACACCAGCCCCAACACAAGATCTTAGGAAAATGAAGAAGGGCCATAAGAAAGGGGGGGGTCCATAGGAAAATTCCTAGGAAGTAAAGACTCTAACTCAGAGAGATCTAAAACCTCTGAGGAGAATATGATTTGGTCTCAAACACAGAAAGAGTTCCTTGAAGAAATCAGGAAGGAGTTTAAAAATCAATTGGAAAATCTGGGAAAAGAAACCCAAGAGAAGATTAACACCTTTCAACAAAGAAACAAATCCTTGGCAAATACAATTAGACAAATGCAAAAAGAAAATAATTCTCTCAAAACTTCATCTGGTGAAATGGAAAAAAAATCTTTCAAAAATAGAAATAACCAATTGGAAAAGTAGTTTCAAAAGGTAAATGAAGAAAATTCTTCTCTTAAAAAAACAGAATCAGTGGAAACTAATGTCTTCATGAGACAACAAGATTCTGTTAAAAACAAATCATCAAAAAAATAGAAGAAAATGTAAAATACCTTATCAGCAGAACCACTGACCTCGAGAAGAGTTAACCTAACCTAAGAATAATTGGTCTTCTTGAAAACATTGAAGAGAAGAAAAACCTGGACTTAACTTTACAGGATTTAGTGATGGAAAACTGCCCTGATATCATGGAACCAGAGGACAAAATAGTTATTGAAAAAATACATCTATACCCTCTGGAAAGGCAATCATAAATGAAAATACCAAGGAATACTGTGGTCAATTCAAGAGCTATAAGAGAAAAGAGAAACATCCTTCAAGCAGCCAGAAAGAAAAAATAAATACTAAGGAGCCACAGTAAAGATTATGCAGGACCTGGTTGGAACAATGTCAAGGGATTGAAGGGCCTGGAATGAGATATTCTGAAGAGAAAGGGAACATGGAATGCAGTCAAGAATCCATTATCTGGCAAAACTGAGCCTTCTCTTGCAGGAGAAAAGACAGATATTTAATGAAAGGGGAGACTTCCAACATTTCCTGAGGAAAACACCAGAGCTAAATAGAAAATTTGGACATCAAACAGGAGACTCAAGAGACACAAGAAAAGGTTAAAAAAAGGGGTAAGGGAATAAAAAAACCTGACATCCAATAAGATGAAACTGGCTGTATCCCTACCTAGGAGAAAGATACTCATAGCTTTTGAGAATTGTAACCCTATTAGAGATAATATACTTAGCCAGAAGTGATGGACACTCATGACTTATCCATGAAAATGCTATCCAATAGGATGCTATATCCCTACCTGGGAGAAAGAATCTGATAACTCTAGAGAATTGTAACTCTATTAGAGAGCATATACCAAGCCAGAAGTGATGGACACTCATGACTTTTCTGCGACTCAGATAGAATGATTTTAAAACAATATAACCTTAAAAAAGGGAACAGTAAGGAGACAGGATGATGGAGGAGACTGAATGAGTAAAACTCATTACATTAAGAGATACAAAGGACCTATTACAGAAGAGGGGAAGAAGAGAGGAGAGGAGAACTGCCTGAATTTTACTCTCATAAGATGTGGCTTAAAGTTAACAAACATACACTCAGTTAAGTTAAGAAACTTATTTTACCTTTCAAGTATTAAAAGGGGAAAAGGGGGAAAGGGGAGAGGGAGGAAAAGGGGAACTATCAGAAGGAAGGGAGGGAAGAAGGGGCAAAGGAAAAGGGGAAAGAAAGGGGGATGGTTGGATATAGAAGGGCAAACACACTGGAGATGGTGGCATTCAGAAATAAAATACTGGGGAATATGATAAAGTGAAAAAATAGGAAAAATACAAACAGAGGGAATATAGCATGGAGGGCAATAAAGAGTTAACAGTTATAACTTTGAATGTGAATGGGATGAACTCTCCCTTTAAAACCAGTACAATATGCTGCTTATAAGAACCTTATCTGAAGCAGAGAGAGATACATATAGAGTAAAGATAAAAGGTTGGAGCAAAATTATTTTGCTTCAATTGAAGTGAAAAAAAAAGCAAGGATAACAATCCTTATTTCAGATAAAGCAGCTGCAAAAATATATAACATTAAAAGAGCTAGGGAATGGAAGTATATTCTCCTGAAAGGTACCATAGACAATAAAGTAATTTCAAAACTAAATATGTATGCACCCAATGGTAGAGTATCTAATTACTCAGAGGAGAATTTGAAGGAGTTACAGGAAGACATAGACAGCAAAACTCTGCTAGTGGGAGACCTTACCCTCTCACTCTCAAATTTAGATAAATTTAACCATAAAATAAACAAGAAGGAATTTAAGGAGGTAAAGAGATTGTTAGAAAACCAAGACATGATAGACTTAGGGAGGAAATTGAATGGGGACAGAAAGGAATATACTTTTTTTCTGTAGTACATGGTACTAACATAAAAATTGATTTATGTACTATGGCATAAAAACCCAATAATCAATTGCAGAAATGTAGAAATAGTGAATATGCTTTTCTCAGATCATAATACAATAAAAATCCCATGAAATATTGGGCTAGGGCGATATAAACCCAAAACTAATTGGAAACTAAATACCCTCATTTTAAAGAATGAGTGGATTAAACAATAAATTATAGAAAGACTTAATTATTTCATCCTAGATAGTGATAATACTGAAACAACATACCAAAACCTATGGTATACACTCAAGGCAGCTGTCACAGGATATATTATATTTTTAAATGCTTTCATCAATAAATTAGACAAAGAATAAATCAATGAACTAAATATGCAACTGAAACGTTAGAAAAAGAACAAATTAAAAACTCCCAATTAAATACCAAATTAGAAATTCTAAAAATTGAAGGAGAAATTAATAAAATTGAAAGC
Source organism: Macrotis lagotis (assembly GCF_037893015.1). Classification (NCBI taxonomy): domain Eukaryota; kingdom Metazoa; phylum Chordata; class Mammalia; order Peramelemorphia; family Peramelidae; genus Macrotis; species Macrotis lagotis. Next base: position 570,400,804 of record NC_133666.1, read on the forward strand.
AAGAAAACTATTGAATTAAAAAATAAAACCAAGAGTTGGTTTTATGAATATTCCAATAAAACTGATAAACCTCTGGTCAATTTGATTAAAAAAAAAGAAAGAAGAAAACCAAATAGCTAGTATCATAAATGACAAAGATGAACTCATCAACAATGAGGAGGATATTAAAGTAATAATTCAGAATTATTTTGCCCAACTCTATACCAATAAATCTAATAATCTAAGTGAAATGGATGCATATTTACAAAAATAAAAGTTTCCCAGGTTAAGTGAAGAGTAAATTAAATACCTAAATAACCCTATCTCAGAAAAAGAAATCCAAGAAGCCATTATTGAACTCCCTAAGGAAAAAATCTCCAGGGCTAGATGGATTCACAAGTGAATTCTACCAAACATTTAAGGAACAATTGACTCCAATGCTTTATAAACTCTTTGGAAAAATAGGTGAAGATGGAACTCTGCCTAACTCTTTCTATGACACCAATATGGTGCTGATAACTAAACCAGGAAGAGTTAAAACAGAGAAAGAAAATTATAGACCTATCCCTGATAAATATAGATGCAAAAATCTTAATTAAAATCTTAGTAAAGCAATTACAATGAGTTATAAATATAATAATACATTTTGACCAAGTTGAATTTCTCCCAGGATTGCGGGGTTGGTTCAAAATTAGGAAAAATTTTAGTATAATTAATTATATCAATAACAAACCTATCAGAAATTATATATTAATAGATGCTGAAAAAACTTTTGACAAAATACAGCACCAATTCCTATTAAAATACTAGTGGGTATAGACATAAATGTATTATTCCTTAGAATAATAAGCAGCATCTATATGAAACTATCAACAAGGATTATATGCAGTGGTGACAGGCTAGAGGCATTCTCAGTGAGATCAGCAGTGAAAAAAAAGGATGCCCACTATCACCACCATTATTCAATATTTTATTAGAAATATCATCTTCAGCAATTAAAAAAAAAGAAAAAGAAATTGAAGGAGTTAGAATTGGGAAGAAAAGACAAAACTCTCACCCTTTGCAGATGATATGATGTTATGCCTAGAGAATCTCAAAAAATCATCTAAAAATTACAAGAAATAATTAGCAACTTCAACAAAGTCACAGGATATAAAATAAATCCTTATAAATCCTCAACATTTCTATATATGACTAGCAAGATGCAGAAGAAAGATTTAGAAAGTCCATTCAAAACAACTTCAGACAATATAAATACCTGGGAATCTATTTGCCAAGGCAGCCTATGAAACTTTTTTAAAAACAATTTCAAAACACATCTCACAAAAATAAAATCAGATTAAAATAACTGGTCAAATAGTAACTCCTCATGGATAGATCAAGCTAATATAATAAAAATGACAATTCTATCAAAATTAAACTACTTGTTTAGTGCCCTGCCAATCAAAATTCAAAAAAAATATTTTAATGAGTTAGAAAAAGTTGTAAGTAAATTCATATGGAAAAATAAAAAGTCAAGAATTTCCAGGGATTTAATGAAAAAAGTGCAAAAGACGGTGGCTTAGTCCTACCAGATCTAAAATTATATTATAAAGCATCAGCAATCAAAACTGTCTGGTATTGGCTAAGAAACAGAGTGGTAGACCAGTGGAAAAGATTAGGTGAAATAGCAGGGAACAATTATAGTAATCTGCTGTTTGATAAACCAAAAGAGTCCAGCTATTGGTATAAAAACTCTCCCTTTGATAAAAATTGTTGCAAAAATTGAAAGTTAATATGGCAGAAATTTGGAGAAGACCAACATTTCACAGCCTATACCAAGAAAAAATTGAAATGGGTATAGGATTTAGACACAAAGAACAATATTATAAGCTAAATATGAGATCAAGGAATAGTTTATCTGTTAGATCTATGGAAAGGGAAGCAGTTTATGACCAAAGAAGCGATGGAGCTCATTTAAAAACAAACTAGACAAATTTGATTGCACTAAATTAAAAAAAAAACTTTTGCACAGACAAAACCACTGTAACCAAGATCAAAAGAAATGTAGTAAATTGGGAAACAATTTTTACAAATTTTTTTTTTAGATTTTTGCAAGGCAAATGGGGTTAAGTGGCTTGCCCAAGGTTGCACAGCTAAGTAATTATTAAGTGTCTGAGACCGGATTTGAACCCAGGTATTCCTGACTCCAAGGCCGGTACTGTATCCACTACGCCACCTAGCCACCCCATTATAACGATTATTTCTGACAAAGGACTCATCTCTAAAATATAAAGAGACCTGAGTCAAATTTAAAAAAAAAAAGAAACCATTCCCCAATTGACAAATGGTCAAAGAATATGCAAAGGCAATTTACAGATGAGGAAATCAAAGTGATTCATAGTCATATGAAAAATTGTTCCAAATCACTACTTATTAGAGAAATTAAAATTAAAGCATCTCTGAGGTACCACCTCACACCTCTCAGACTGGCCAATATGACTGGAAAGGATAATGATCAATGTTGGAAGGGTTGTGGGAAATCTGGGACACTATTATACTGTTGTTGGAGCTGTGAACTCATCCAACCTTTCTGGAGAGAAATTTGGAATTATGCCCAAATGTAAACAAAATGTGTATACCCTTTGACCTAGCAATCCCACTACTGGATCTATACTCTGAAGAAATTATGAAAAGGGGTGAAAACATCACTTGTATAAAAGTATTCTTAGCAGCCCTGTTTGTGGTGGCAAGGAACTGGAAATTAAATGAATGTCCTTCACTTGGGGAATGGCTTAACAAACTGTGGTATATGTATGTGATGGAGCACTACTGTTCTAGTAAAAACCTGGAGTGATGGAAATTCAGGGAAGCCTGGAAGGATTTGCATGAACTGATGCTAAGTGAGATGAGCAGAACCAGAAAAACATTGTACACCCTAATGGAATATGCGGGTGATGATCTACTTTAATAGATTTGCTCATTTCATCAGTACAACAATAAGGCATAATTTTGGGGTTTCTGCAATGGAGAATATCATCTGCATCCAGAGAAATAATTGTGAAGTTTGAACCAATACTAATTACTATTAACTTTAATTTAAAAAATATCTTATTATATAATTTTGCTATCTTTTATACTTTATTTTTCTTACTTAAGGATTTGATTTCTCTTGCATCACATTCAACTTAGATCGATGTATAACATGGAAACAATGTAAATACTAACTGACTGCCTTCTGTTGGGGGTGGGATGAGGGAAGCAAGATTAGGAGAAAACTTGTAAAATTCAAAATAAATAAAATATTTCTAAAAGTAAATACTAAAGGGAATTTTAGATTTCTTAAAAATGAATGAAATGAGATGCGACTCTAAACTCAGGATTTGACAGCTCTTATCAGAGACTGACTAATAATCTGAAATCTTCAGGGTCAGCTATCCTCTGTATTTGGATGGAGTCATCTTTGCAATGAACAAGGTAACTATGATTGATTTGGAATAGACATGAGAGTGGACTAAAGGAAGTGAATATATCATAATTAATTTTTTATATTTATAGTCAATGATTAAATCAAATATTTAATATTGCTTTTGGATATCTAAGATTGCTACCTTTTGCCCAAGTGAAATATTCTTAATTGATTTATTCTCCTACTGCTAAGGCATAGGAATAGGGACCTTTTAGTAATGATGGTTTTGAAATAGGAACCTAATGACCTGAGTTCAAATAACTTCTATAAATCTGAGTTAGTTTAGTATAAAAAAATGAGAATAATATATTCATTCTCAACCTTAGTGAATTCTTCCAGTAAAATCTCTTTGCAAATATATATATATAAAACTATATATGGTATATGCATACACAAATATATAGAACTACCTGTGTGTGTGTGTGTGTGTGTGTGTGTGTGTGTGTGTGTGTGTGTGTGTATGCCTGACATATAGTCAGCAATATATAAATATCTGCTCTGTTGGTTATACCCTTTCCTCACTATCAGCTACTTAAACTACAGAAATTCAATATCCAAGTTCCTGCCACCTCTAGGAGGAAGTGCCTGATTCTTTTCTTTTTCTTAAATAGTTCAATCACACCAAGCTGTGAAAACCTGAGAAATATATCTCCATTACTGAGGCAATTACTTGTCTTCCATGAGATGTAAATGAGTTAATCATGATCCAAAACCATGAGAGATGCTCATTCGGTTTAAGGGATTGCCTGTCACATATTATATAAGAAGAAATAATCAAAATCCAAAACTCTACTCACAATGATGGTTAATTTCCCCTGATAAATTCCTCACTATTATATAAATTGAAGTTCTTATCATTAGTAGTGATAAAATTTCATTCAAGAACAGGTTTATAACACATTATAATCATGAAAAGTACAAATGAAAAAGTGCTTTTGGGATTCTGACAAAAATGTTTTATATCCTTGACTAATAACATTTCATATTCCTATAACCATAGCTTCTTTTTGTTTGTTTGTTTTGTTTGTAGGTCTTTGCAAGGCAATGGGGTTAAGTGGCTTGCCCAAAGCCACACAGCTAGGTAAATATTAAGTGTCTGAGGTCAGATTTGAACTCAGATACTCCTGACTCCAGTGCTGGTGTTCTATCCACTGTGCCAACTAGCCTCCCTATAACCATAGCGTCTTGATCAAAATATTTTTGTACTGAAATGTTTAAAAAATATTTTTTTCAATTGAGTTCCATATTCTCTCTCTTCCATCTCACCCCATTTCCCCTCATTGAGAAATTATATTACTTGATAAAGGGTAAAAATGTTAGTCATGAACAACATTACCCAATAGTTGTATTGCATTATGAAGTAATCATAATCCCCCACCAAAAAAAGGGAAACTTCAAGAAAATTATTTTTAAAAAGTATTGTTCAACCTATATTCAGACACCATCATCTTTGTCTTTGGAATGGAAAACTTTTTTTTTTTTTTATCATAAGTCCTTCAGTGTTTTCTCCGTTTACAGCACTGCTGAGAAAAGGTAGGTCATTCACAGCTGATCATCTTTGTATACAAGATTTCCCATTGCATCTGCTCATGAAGATTTTTTTACTGAGATCATTCTGTTCATAACTTCCCATATTTAGAATGTTTTATCTCAATCACATACCACAATTTGTTCAGCCATTCCCCAACTAATAGGCATTCTCTCAATCTCCACTTCTTGTCACTAGAAAAGAGCTGCTGTAAATATTCTTATACATATAGGTTCTTTTCTTTTCCTTCTTTTCTGTAGAAGTCCTACCAGGGTACCACTAAGCCAAATGGTAGGCATGGTTTTATAACCTTTGGGCATGGCTCCAAAATGCTTTACAGAATTGTTTAATCATTTCACAACTCTTCTAAACAGTAAATCAACATCTCCATTGCTCTACATCCCTTCCAACATTTCACATATTAGCCACCTGCTCTATTAGCCAGTCCAACAGGTATAAGGTAGTATCTCAGAATTATTCCAATATGCATTTCTTCTATCAGTTGTGAATTAAGACATTTTTAAAAAATGATTCAAATAGATTACATTGGTAAACTCATCTGAAAACTTTATATCATTTATCAGTTGGGGAATGGATCTCATTCTTTTAAGAATCTGATTTAGTTCTTTATGTTTGAGAAATAAGGTCTTTATCAGAGAAACTTGTTTCAATTTTTTCACACATTTACAGTTACTAAATTTTCTCCCTCTATCCTGTTCCCCACACCCATTTATCCTGTTCTCTTTTTTCCTTTCTCCCTGTCTTTCCTCAAGTGTTTTGCAATTGACTATCCCCTCCTATAATCTTCCCTCCCATCTATCACCTACCCCATTCCTGCCCCCTTTCATCTTTTCCTTTTTTCTCCTACTTTTCTCTAGGGTAAGAAAGATTTGAGGTTATTGAGGGTGTATGTTATTCCCTCTTTGAGCCAATTTCAATAAGAGTAAGTAAGGTTTACTCACTCCCCCTTCCATTCCACCTCTTCCATTCCAATGCAGAAGCTTTCTCTTGCTGCTTTCCTGTGAAATGACTCACCCCATTCTACCCATCCTTTGACTTTCTCCCTGTCCATTCCTTGCTCACACATTAACTCTGCTTTTAATATATTATATCTATAAATTCCACTCACACCTGTGCTATATCTATATATACTCCTTCTAACTGCCCTAATAAATGAGAAAGATCATATCCATTATCAGTAACATCTTCCTATGTAAGAATATAAGCATTTCAACATCATTAACTCCCTTATGATTTGTTTTTCCTGTTTACACTTTTTATGTGCCATTTAAGGCTTGTTTCTGAAGATCAAATTTTTTGTTCAACTCTGGTTGTTTTATCAAGAAAGTTTGAAAATACTCTGTTTCATTGATTGACCATCTCTTCCCCTGAAAGAGTGTGTTCAGTTTTGTCTTCTGGAATATCATATTCCAAACCCTATAATCCCTTAATGTAAAAACTAATAAATATTGTATTATTCTGATTATGGCTCTATGACAGTTGAATTTTCTTTTTTGGCTGGTTGAAGTTTTTCTCCTTTACTTAGGAGTTCTGAAATTTGGGTATACCATACCTGGTAATTTTCATTTGGGGATTTCTTTCAATAGGTGGTCAGGGGATTCTTTCAATTTCTCTTTTGCCATTAATTCTAGAATATCAGGGCAGTTCTTAATTTCTTGGAAAAAATGATTATTTGCCCATCAATTGGAGAATATCTAAAAAAGTTATGGTACATGAATACTATGGGATATTTATTGTTCTTTAAGAAATTGGAAATTATTGAACTCTAGAGGAGCATGGAAAAAGTTATAGGATCTGATACTGAGTGAAGGGAGGAGCCAAGTGAACAATGTACACATTAAGAACAACATTGTGAAATGATCGACCTTGATGGAAGCATCTCCTCTTAGTAGTTTGGAGAGCTAGGGCAACTGTTTTAGACAGGCTATGGA